>NC_065509.1:7794117-7851244 GCF_006386435.1 Epinephelus moara | reverse complement strand
GGATTCAAATAGGCCACTCCCACACTTAAATGACCTTCCTCTTCCTGGATTTCCTCCTGAGAGGAAGTGGATCTCTCCACCTGATCTCAATGAGTTAGAGGAAGTGGATCTCTCCACCTGATCTCAATGAGTTATGAACCCTGCTTAGTAGTTCCCCCTGCTGGCCCCCAACTGACATTATTTCTTTGCTTCCAGATCCATTGGCTACATCTAACTGCTTCATCTGACATTTCCTTCACTGTTCCATTGGCTACATCTAACTGCTTCATCTGACATTTCCTTCACTGTCCTCAAACTCTGTCCCCGCACTCCGAATTCCCCCAGGAGCGAGACAGAATCCCCTACACCCCACTTCCACTGGACAAATCGTAGTTTTCCATCCTCACTGCTCAGCTTCTGCTTCTAAGTCTGCATATCTAAGCTTTTTTCTTTCATAGGCTTCTTCCACTGAGTCTTCCCAAGGAACTGTCAGCTCAATGAAATAAACTATCCGTTGACTCAATGACCACAACACTATGTCAGGCCTCTGCTTGGTACAAACTATTTCCTGGGGAACAACAAGCTTTCCCCCTAAATCTACTTGCATTTCCCAGTCACAAGCACCTTCTAGGCGGCCACACCCTTGCCTCCTTACTAACTTATCCCTTCTGTATTTCTCTCCCTCACGGACAAACTGAATTACTAAACTCCTATCCTTAACACCTTCTGAATTCAGCTGTCTTCGTTTCCCTTCAATGCCTGCAGCTAAACATTTCAACCCCTGCTTATGTCGCCATGTATATCGGCCTTGTGACAAGCTAACTTTACAGCCTGACAAAATATGCTTTAAGGTTGCAGTACCTGAACACAATGGGCATGATGGGTCCTCATTTACCCACAGTTTTAGGTTCTGGGGGGTTGGTAACACATCGTCCGTAGCCCCTACCAGGAATCTAATACGATTCTCCTCCATACTCCACAGGTCCCTCCAACTAAGCTTCCTCTTCTCTACACTTTCCCAATTCAACCACTGTCCCTGTTTAGCCTGGGCCACTACCTTTGCACCCCTTACTATCTCTTCCTGTCTACATATCTGTTCCACAACCATCTTTCTTTTATCTTTGAGACCTGCTGTATTCCATACCGGTTTACCTGAGCCAAGCCCCAGGCCTCCCCGGCCAAACTGAACATTACCTACAATCTTTGCATATCTAAGAGCTGCCTCTGCCTCCTGAACTGCCGATCTTGGGTTCCACTTCCTCCCCTTGGTTGGATTTGGAACCACACTCCTAACTACCACGTCCTTACTCCCAGATAACAAGAGCTCTGTCCTGACCTTGGTACATTTAAATTCCTCTGTTAAACTAGATACTGGCAGCTGAAGTGTCCCTTTTCCATACAATGCAACACTATTTAGGCACCTAGGAGCGCCCAACCACTTCCTAATATAGGAGCTAACCGATCTTTCAATTCTCTCCACAACGGATATTGGAATTTCATAAATTGACAATGACAATTGACATTAACCTAGGATATAGCCCAAATTGCAAACACCACAACTTCAACTTTCCTGGAAGTTCTGATTTATCTATTCTATCCAATCCTTCAGCCACATCTTTCCTAAATTTCACCACCTGTTCCTCATCATTCAACTCTACATTGTACCACCTACCTAAGCTCTTCACTGATTTTCCCTAATTGTTGGGATGTCCTCATCATCTATGACAAACTTCCTATCACTTAACTTCCCTCTACGTATCGAGATGCTTCTAGATTTACTAGGCTTGATCTTCATGCTGGCCCACTTGAGGTTCTTATTTACCTTCTCTAGTAGCCTCTTTGTACATGGCATTGTTGTGGTCACCAGTGTCATGTCATCCATGTAAGCCCTAACTGGTGGAAGATGCAACCCGTTCTGCCATCTCTCCCCACCTACCACCCACTTAGAAGCCCTGATGATTACTTCCATCGCCATAGTAAATGCTAATGGAGAAATTGTACACCCTGCCATGATGCCTGTTTCTAGTCTCTGCCAACCTGTTGTGAAGCCTGCCGTACCTACTTTGCATTTCTAATGAAATGCAAAATTTAAAAAGAATTCTTGATCTTTGTCAATTTATATATATTATTACTTTGTTGTTAAAATGGCATTACATTCGGTGAAAAGCATATCAGGACTTGTTTAGGACTTGAAACTCAAAGCATACTTGACTCGAGACTTGTCGGTCTTGACTTGCAAAACAATGATTTGGTCCCATATAACTTGTTGTCCCTGCTTTTAAAACACCCACATTGTTTAAACTCCACGCCCCAGGCTTGTAACAGGCTTTCTCCTGCAAATGCCCTAAAATGGGATAACCCTGATGACATCATTTTGACATCCTCCGAGTTATTTTCTCTCACTTGGCAAAACTCCTCCAGAGCCCCAGGAGACATTACACAAATATTCTCCCAGGCTGAGTCGTGAATCTTGTGACAGGTACATTTCTGTTAATGTGTAAAATTGGTGGAGGGCTCCTTGCTTTAACAGCTTGTATTGTGATCTCACAGTGATCATTGTGGTTTTGAAAGAAATCATTGATCAAATGTAAGACAACGCAATATTAAGAAAAACAAATACCACAATATTTTTGACCAAATACCTCAATATTGTTGCTGGACAGTCTGGTAAGTCTCTTTACTATAATGCAGTCTTTTAAAACCAGGGAAAGACAACACTTACGATATGATATCCAGAACCTAAGATATCTAGTCTCATTTCATGACATGATATGATGCAATGCGGTGCGATACGATACGATACGATACGATACGATACAATACGATACGATATGATAAAACATAGCTGGTTTACAGTGGTGGTCCCAAGCGGGGCACAGCTTAGTTGACGTCTTTGTTATTGAAGGAAGCTTGTTACATGGTTCGTTCAATTGTTAAAAGGTTACAGTCAGCATTCATTCCCAACTCCAATCACTTCTGCTTGGCAGTGATGAAGACATGACTCCTAGATGGACAGGACACACTAATTTTCACCCCTTTTCTGGTGTGATGCATTGACACAGCTCCATGAAATACAGTCCGTCTTCATCCAAGCAGTACTCAGAAAACGAGAGAAACAGATATAAAAAAGAAGAAACCACTGTATATTTTACTGGCCATTATCTGCTGTCGGTCATTAATGTTTCTCTGACGATTAAAGAAATCAACTGATTAAGACGTGGTACTTTGATTTCAAACAGCCTTTACAGTTAAATTCTACACTTGTTGCCATTTTGTGGCCATTCTATTATCACCGTTTTTCAGCTCTGTAGAAAGATGATGCTGGCATTCTCACTGGTTGATTGTTTCTCCAATCAGGAAATACTGCTGTCAATGAGCACAACCAACCTGACCTAACAGAAATAAGTGAAATGACCACTACCTCTTAACACTGCATTACAAGATGGCGTAAAATTATGTGCCAGTGCCACAAAAACAATGCCAATGGTAAGGCAGCTACAAACGGTCACAGTTTCAAGCACATTTGTTGCAGTTTGGTTAGGTTTAGTAACAGATTGTGGTTTCTGTTCATAGAAGTACATAGAGGACATAAGTAAGTCTTGTCACGTAACATGATATAGTGAGGTCAGGTACATAAATATAAACAAAAAAACTCAACATTGGCTTTTGCTTTCATGAACAGCGGTCTCCTGGGTGAAAATCCTCTGTCCGTTTGATCCGTCCACCAGCCCAACCTCCTGCCCGACATGGACTTACTTGCTCTTTATTTTACCTTTCTTGTGACTTTGTTCAGGGAATTCATGTGTCCACCACAACAAAGGATCCCCATTAGCCCCTTTTACACTGCCAGATTTTCCGCGAATGTTGGGCCGTTTTGCCGGCAAGCTGCGAGCGTTTAGACACACAGAGCCGGATTGGCAAGTTGATCTGAGGTGCCCAATTTTCCGCCTTGTAGGGTAGACATATTGGCAGAACCCTTTTAGTTTAAACAGACTGAGGCGGCCTTCCGCAACAGGAGGGGCTGTTGAAGACTTGTGGGAGGAGCTGTTGATGATGTGCGACCCACTGGCGGTGGATAAACAGGAAACAGCTGATAGCAGGAATTAGCAAGCAGCTAGTAGCAAGAGGGAAGCACAAACCTGACAGACACTGTAAAGATGAGCAACTGGGGAGACAAGGAATTGCGCGCCCTCCTTGCCCTCGTAAACGAAGAGGCCATTAACCGTCAGATGACGGGGACGGTGAAGAAAGGCCAACTTACGAGAGAATCGCCGAAAGACTGACTAGCCGCGGCTTCCCTCCTATGTCACTGGTTGCGTCACATGCTGAGCTACACGTTTTGTTCCTTCTCACGCCCCCCCATTGCCCCGAAAAATGCGCATTCTATATAAACAAAAGTAGGTAGGCGGCATTTTGCTGCACTCCCCGATTTTGTTTTTATACTGCCAATGCTGAAAAAAGACCGATTGGGCTTTCCTGCAAATTTGCACTATTCCTATCTAAAAAGGGCTATTGACTTTCCATTGGCATTGTTTCTGTGGTGCCGGCATGTCATTTTAACACATCACACACATTATGTGCCACCACCATGTAATGCAGTGTTATGAGGTCGTGGTTATTTTTCTGTGAGGCCGGCAAAACTTGTTTGAATCTTTGAACAACTTTAAATGGGCTGTGATTCTGAGGTCTGGGAGCAGCCTAATTAAAGCCATTTAATCAAGCTCAGCTAAACTGAAGATCAAACTGACCTGAGAGCTTCTGCTTTTGTCCTGTTTGTTTCGTTGCTCCACTGCTTTGTTCAGACTGAAATATCTCAATAACTAGCGGATGGACTGCCATGATATTTTGTACAGACATTCATGTTCCCCAGAGGGTGAGTCCTTATTACTTTGGTGAGCCTCTGACTTTTCATCCAGCTCCATTGTTAGGTCAACATTAGAACTTGTCCAATACTTTGGTTTATGACCAAATACCAGCAGAGCTAATTACTTTTTTTGTCATAGTAAGTGTTAGTATGCTAACATGCTAAGTAATACAGTGTTAACATTGTGCTTGAAGCACTGCTGTGTCTAACCCATAGACTTCAGAAATAATGGACATAGCTACTGTGACGTCACCCATTGATTTGTGGACTGCCATTTTGAAGCCTTGAGTTTGGCATTTCAGCCATCGCCATTTTTGTGTTTTGGAGCTAGAAGTGACCATAATTGGACGAGAGGCCTGAGCTGTAAAGGAGTGAGGGATGGATCTGAGTCATAGACGGTAGTGACGCCTCGCAGAGTTCACTCTAGTTACTCTGCCCAAAAAATGCGTACCTTTGAACCCTAATTAAATGTAAACGGGTGAGTTATAAAAAAATTAACCCCCTGTGCAGTTGTCATGAATGTTGAAAATAGCTACCAGGCTGTAAATGTTTGTTTCTGCTGTAAAGTTGGGCATTTTAACATGGGGGTCTGTGGGGATTTTTTTTTGTCTTAAAATGAGGTGTGGTCAGGGGCATTGTTGGTGTATTGCTTTCGTGAGCAGAAAGTGATTGTGCCATTGATCCGTAAAAACCCGGTCTAAAGTCAGAATGTCACAGTATTTTCCTGCTATTTAAAGGGCGCATTTTTCGCACAGTAAGCCTACATAGGCGGGTCCACAATGTGTGTACACTCTGCTTGTTACACACACAGACATGCAGATGGGTTGTGGTGGGGTGATTTAATACATCATTAATAACAAAATATGAATGACCTTCTCTAAAATGTGAATGTAGCAGAGAGCAGAGCAGAGCTGCTGCTCCACTCCCCATTGAGAGAGATGCTGTGCACATTCACACACAACAAACAACGTAACTTTATTATTTCAGAAGCTAAAAGTTAGGTTCTGGTTCCTCTGTCTAGTTTATAACTACATTTTTTAGTTTTGCTGCTTAAATGTCCCACAATATTTGCTGCAGTAACATTACTGCTCTAACTGCATTACTCTCAGCAGAAAACCAATCATTCCTCAAATCTGCCAAATCTGCCATGTAAATAGCAGTGCACCAGATTGGCCTGCAGCCTGCCCAAAACACACCTATGATTAATTAAGGGACTAATTACAACCCCCTTGTGCCTTACCTTGCACCCAGATTATGTGCCGTTGAACACGCAAAGGTGGAGTTGGACACGCTGTAAATGCACTTGTGCTGTGCACTTTAGACCATGTGGTATAAATTGTTGAGGGCCCTTAGTCTTGTTATTCTGAATTGGACCTGTTTAGGGTTACAGTAAACTAGTGTATGTCCCAGTACACATTCAGTGAGAGGCAGGGTACATCTCCAGGTTGTCAGACTGTGGGAACAAACCAACACAGATATGGGAGAACACAGAAAGTTTGAAACCAGGACCGTCCTGCTGACACTGATCCACCATGTCCTGTTTGATCAGAAAGAGTGCACTGGGCTAGTTTTTCAGAGTTTAATTGTCATTATTTTAATATCAAAGGACGATATCATGTTGAGCTGAGGATTCAGTACATCCAAGGGTTTTATGGAAACTGTCATCAAATTCAATAAATAACAGAAATGAAAACAATCACAGCTGGAGTTACACGGTACTGACAATAGATCAAGCCATTCCTTAAGTCATAAATAAACATTCAATATTCATACAGACTTTTTTTTAAAACAAAGAAATCAACTATTTGTCTATTACGTAGTTTAAAACAGCATTCGGAATAGGGAGCTAGAACATAGATTTATGTACAGTTTCTGGTAGATATTCACATTCTATCAAAATAATCCGTTGAAATTAAAGCCTTCAAATGTTGGTAGTAAAAAGGAGAGCAGAGCTGAACACTGACAGTCTGTCTGCTGAAACATTTCAGTCTCCCTGGGCTCAGAGTGTGTCTCTGAGGATCAGTCCGTCTGCTGTGTGTGAGTGTTTCTACAGGTGTGTGCTGTAGAAGGCGGGTGCAGCGTAGCTCTGCGTCCCCAGCATGAAGGGGGACAGGACGTGGCTGGCGGTGAGGAAAGGCAGCTGGACCAGGCTGCCGGTGGGGGGGTGATGGTGGCTGGCGTAGCCAGCGTGCATGGCCAGGTGCCCGCTGATCGGAGGGGATGGGCTGAGAGGGCTGAGGCTCCCCAGGCCTCCTCCTCCCCCTGCTCCTGCACCTCCTGTTCCTCCTGCGCCGGTGGGGGCGGAGGTGTCGGCTCCTGGGTTCTGTTTCTTCCACTTGGTCCGACGGTTTTGGAACCAGATCTTGACCTGGGTCTCAGTGAGGGAGAGCGACAGGGCCAGGTTGAGCCGCTCACACACTGACAGGTAACGTGTGGACTTGAATTTGTTCTCCAGCGCCACCAGCTGCTCGTAGGTGAAGGCAGTCCGGGCTCTACGGGGCTTCCCCGACTTGGAGTCCGAGCCAGAGCGCTTCCTCTTGGGTTTGCCCTGTGGGCCCTGGCCCCCATTGGTCTGGACATTGGTGATCTGGTCTGGGGTGCCTCCTACAGGGCTCTTGGTGTCTCTGCCAGGGTCCTGGTGGCTGTGTTGACCCAGATCTCTGTCCCCATTGCTAGGCAGAGCTGAGCTGCTCTCCTCACTGCTGTAGGGCCCGTCTGGAGCCTCTGAATCTGGGGTCCCGGATCTGTGGTAGTCATCCTCATCCTGGCTTCTGTATACAAAGCCTTCCTCTGGAAAAACACACACAACAAAGACAACGTCAAATTAACATCCATTACATCATCACAATATAAAGCTACAGTAGGTAACTTTAACACAAAAAAAACCCTTTTTATCATATTTGCTGTATCCTGACAGAAGTACATGAGACAGATAATCTGTGAAAAATCTGGTTTGTTTGGCTCACTCTTAGTACTCCTAATGGCATTTGCAAAAATACACCACACCTGAATGAAAACAACCAATCAGAGCCAGGCGGAGTATGCTCTTACTCAGTCAAACACATTCTCTCCAGTGCGCAGCTTCACGAGGAGCTTTGCAAACACAATGGTGGTCTCCTTTTGTGAAACTGAAAGCAAGATTTTCATCATCAGTCTTCTGTTTAGTTGTCTTTGCTGTGTACGCTGTTGTCAAAGTAGGTAGAGCATGTGCCGGGGGTTGGGCTGTGCTGCATATGCATGAGCAGTGATTGACACCGTGTTAGAGACTTCTGGCTCTGATTGGTTGATTTTATTCAGGTGCAGTGGACTCTTGCAAATGCCATTAGGAGCACAGGGAGGAGCCAGAAAAACATGATTTCTTCACAGATTATTTGTCTCATGTTATACTGTCAGTGTTCACTGTTATGATGAAAAGTTATTTTTTAATTAAAGTTACCTACTGTAGCTTTAACTGTATGGAGCAAGAATAATCAGTGTGTGTGTGTGTGTGTGTGTGTGTGTGTGTGTGTGTGTGTGTGTGTATGGGCTGCAGTTCCTCTAGCAGCCACTGTATTCTCGCCTCAAGAAAACCACTAAACAAACTTAAATGACATCAGTGTCACACAAACATATATTAAAGTGGGAATAATTTGATGGTTTTGCAAAGATAGAATTTTCCCACAAACCCAGGGCTTCATCAATCCAGTAGGAGCCCCCAGGGGCCCTGCTGCCTTTTATGTCCGAGTAAGTGGAATACTACCCTGCCCCAGGTTGTTGCTGTGTCACTTAGTTTCTAGGCATTTAATTAAACTCAAATACATAATAGAGATATGCACCATGTAGGCCTAATATCAACTGAAATAATGAAGGCATTCAATTTTAAGTTTGAAACAGGGCCCCTTTACAAGACAAGGCCTTTTTCATTTTAGTTTATATTGTGCTTTGGTGGTGTTTATTACCAAATTTGCAATAAATCAAAGTACCGCCGAGAGGTCCAGGGACGCTCAAGGTGTCTGAGGTTCCTGAAGGCCCCATGTGTAAATGTTGCCAGCTATGCTCAATTGGCAATACAGTTTTGCCCAAGCCCACCTTTGTCCTGGTGTAAAATACAATATATGGCAACTAGCACAAATAACTTAAGGTGGGTTGAAAAGTAAGTTAACAAGATAACATATGATATAAAAATAATAGCCTAATGAAATAAACAAAATGATGGTTTCAATGAACTTGGCAGTAAAAACCCCTGAGGTCTCTTCCTTTAATGTCTAATTAGATCATTTAAACACAAATAATTAAAACTTTTAAAAGACTTCCATAGGAACTAATCACTGATTGAAAAAGTCATTTTCAGCCAAACATTTGAGACAGCACCAGACTGGGTGAACCCACTAGAGAGAAGTAGGGCAAACATTAAAACTGGGCCACTCTTTGTGTTTAAGTGCCATCCGGCCAGGTGAAATCCTCCCCTCCCCTGCTGCAGTGTGTCTGTTATGGTATTTTGATATTACATATAGTCAACACATTAAGTTAAAATGGAGACACATTAACGCTCTTATCAATTCAGTTTCTATTCAATTGTTGCCAAACAAATTTCAGTCACTGTAAATGTGAAATTCAATTACAGTTATTGCCACATAGTGACTTAAAGGCCACTAAAGGTCTGGGCCCTGCAGTGCCCGGTTGGTAATCCAGCCCAGCTCACATGTCTAAAATTTGTACTTATCGCAAAATAAAAAAATACATTTAAAAAATTCTAAAAATATGACTTAACATTTTTCAGTTACGTTACAAGTACAACATTAAAAACTCTTTGATAAAAGCATTTCTCATTAAATTTGTCACTTTTAATAATTCCGCTACCATCTCCAAATAAATACACCTGCATGCCCGAACATCTATTGTGTCATGTATTTTATGACTACAATAAAACAGAAATGAAAATAAAATAATATAAAGTTGAAATGTGCTGGTTTGGTTGGCTGAAAATTAAAAAAGTTTCAAAAAATTATTGCAGATTAAAAGATATAAAACATATTCACTTACAGGCTGTTATTCTTTTTTTTTTTCACAGCCCACAAATTTTAATTATTATTTTATTCATTGTAAAAATGTTATCATGAACATTCATGCTGATATTGAAATGTAATTATTCAACCAGCTTGCCATGTTCAAAATTAAAATCCTATATATTATTTGAATGTTTAGTCTTTACTTTATATTAGCTTCTGATTGGCTCACACACATAAAAAATAAAAACAAAAACAAACGAACAAAATAAAGTTTTTTGTTGGGCGCAAACATGCTGTTGTTGTTAAAGTAATTAGTATTAAATAGTAATTAGAAAAATATTCATGATGTAGGTGACAGCACATACCTGGCAAAACTTGTAGACTTCCCCAAAATGAATTAGATTTTAGAAATGTTTACAATGATGCCCCTTAATATTAATATTCCTCTCTAATTTACTATTTACTAATCTTCGCCACAGTCAATAATAATAGTAAGGTTGTGGCTTAAAACTACATATCAGTCAAAATAAACTCAACATGTGTTTGATAAGATTGGAGTTATTTGTAAAGGGTTATTTATATTTATATAGTGACATGGTCTCCTGCAAGTCAAATAAAACAAGATATACCAGACCATAAATTTGAGCAGTGTTGTGGAGATGAATAGGGTAAATGTACTTTTGAATATTAAAGACAAATTCCGTTGATTATTCTTCTAAACGTATCTCAACAATCTTTGCTCTGCTATTGGTTAAATATAAACATATCTAAAAACAACAACAACAAAAAAACATTTAGGTTATATTTATATTCGGATGCTATGTAATGACCAGAGGTCAGAAAAGAAGTGAAATGAAATCTGACTATTTAAGGATTAAAAAGAAGAGGAGAAAACATGTGGGGAGTGAATAAAAAAAGACAAAAAATAACAACAAAAACTAAACAGAAAAACAGCCAAACAATGGTTTGACCGGACTTTACCAGCTAATGACCTGAGGTATAATATCAAACAGAGGAAACGGAGTTGATTGGAGCTAATGGGTTTGAATGGAGGCTAACACACACACCCACACACCCACACACACACACACACACAGAGAGACACACACACACACAATACAGACTGCTGTTTGAAACAGATATTCACCGATCAATATTGCCGATCACACACACTCTCACACACGCACTTACGCATGCACGCACGCACGCTCACACTCACTGTGGCCAATTACATCGCGCCTTTTCCCTCTTTTAACCGAGCTTCAATTAAAGGCGACGTGTTTTTCTTTTTCTTTGGCCGAGAACAAACTGCCGTGAGTGAACATTTTACACTTCGTATCAGAAACACACTCAAGACGACAGCTCTCCTCTTTTTTATTTAGTGGCTATAGACTGCAGCTCATAAAGACGCTTCTCTTCTGTGTCGGCCTGTCTGACCATTACAACATTTATTCCTATTTGGGCTTCTTTCCGACACATTACTGATTCAGTAAATAGAAAAGTTGCTGAACTTATAATTCAGTGAAACCAGTATTCACGCAGAAAATTCAAAGTACAAAAAAAATTAAAAGAACATTGACAAAAGTTACCAAATCTAAATGATTATTTAGATACATAAAATAACACAAAACACACCAAAAAAGGAAATCGAATAGACAAGAAAACAAGGCGAAAGAATACCTACTCATCTCCATAAAACTTTGGTCTACTTAAGAATTAGGCCTATTGAAGAAGGTTAAATGCTGACTGAAAATCACCAAAACACAAACATAGATTGAGATTTAGAGAAGCGAAAATTATTTTAAAGCGGCTAAATTACTAACGCAAATTGAAGTGTCCATTTAAAGACATTTTTGACGGAGAGCAAAAAAAATGGTACTGAGGGGGTGAGTGGCGGGAAAATAAACCAAACTAAAAAGACAACTAACATTACCCGGGACATTAAAGAGCCCGGGTTTAAAGGTTAATTCCGTGTAAACTGTGACTTACTGCTCTGGTATTCCTCCGCACCGTAGCAGCCTTTGCTGGGCTCCAGGCTGGGCTCGCGCTCCCCCGTGCTTCCTCTCCGGTTCTCTGCTCCATACGCGCTCAGCTCGCGCTCACCTCGGTGGCTCGCGTGCTGCTGCTGCTGCTGCTGCTGGAGTCGCCGGCTGCTCGTGAACTTGTTTGGGTCCAGGATGTCCAGTACGGAGAAAGAGGTGGTCCGGTGCCCGGTAGGGCCCTGGCAAATAACGAATATTGGGATTATTCATTCACAACATATTTTTTATTTTTCAAATTAGGGTCAGGAGATTCATTTCCGTTTGAGCTTCCTGTATTCCTTCTTTGGCCCATGCAAAGAATGTGATACAAGTGAGAGTTGATGTGCTTCTTTTGTTTCCTGGTTGATTTTTTTAAAACTTATTTTTAATCAAATGATGTACTCATTTATAGGCTAAAAATGAATTTATATTATATTTCAATAATCAAAAATATTATGATAATAATATTAAAATGTTAATAATAATAATACAAGTTGTAATAAATATCGTATAACCCGTGAAATACAGCCTAATTACATTAGTGTCTATATCTGTGAACACTGTTAAAGCATTGAAGCAAACTATGACCTGCAGGCAGACAAACACTAGCACACATCAAAGCCAGTAAAACTGTATTCATAAAGAAAACAGCCACAACATGAACTCAAATCAACTACATTTCCCATATCCAATAATTAGCGGTCAATCAGAAGGCCAGCGAATCAACCCTGTTTTATTTATTTTATTTTCTACTGTCGAAAGAAAAGCAGACAAAAAATGAAGCAAACTCTTATTCTAATTATTTCCAGGGGAAGATAACTTTAAAACAAACATGCGCGTTTATTTTCTTCTCCAAAAAATTCCCCTATACTCGTATAATTTACATCAGCTTGACCCTGTGTGTGCACACCGTGTTTACTGTATGATATAGATATGTACACTGAATTTATATCCTTAAGATTTATGTCGTGCCAAAAAAAGGTGGCCAACTGTATTAAGCAGATAAAAGATGGTGCGGTGGCTCAGCGTGGCTTTCCCCCTGCACTACATCCTGATTAGGATCATTCATTTATTAATGAGGCCAGTCTGGAGCATGTCGACATGAATAATCCCACATTAATAATATCATAATTCTCTCTTTAAATAATCCGAGGGAGCACGCGGGTAAGACCCAGGGGCCTATTAACATCTGATGGTAAGAATAATCACACAATACCATGATCAGAGCTGTGATTAACAGGAATAATCCTTTATTTAAATCCTTTATTTATTTAAATGCGGAAGAGTTCGCAATAAACCTGCTGGGCTTTAATCTACAACGATACTAATTTTAATGCAAGGATATACATATTAGAGATTAATCCTGTTTTTTTAGGCAAACATTTTTAAGGATATGGTTTTTTTTTTTAAAAAAAATAATAATTTATGGAATTTTCGTTAATTTGAGAGTTATTCAATTTGTATTGTTTATATGCTGCAATTCAGATTAGTAGTAGAAGTAGAAATCGCATGCTTTAATTTGTTTTTTATTGATTTCGAGCGCAATAGAACAGCTTTGCAGAGAGAAATTCATTTTCCTGTGAGCTTTTATGGAAACGCATTTGATGATAGCCTATCTGTGTAATTTATTTTTATTGTTTCCCATCACATCACCGCAGCAAATTGGCTGTTAATTTTACTGCTATATCTTAATTAAGGCCTCATCTGCTTGCTCCAATCGGACAGCCACAACAGGACAATACAGGCCCACAGGACGTTTTACATCACCAGACCATACTACCATCGATACCTTAAAAACTGAAAACAAACAAACAAATAAACATCCTAAACATCTTTCCACTCTAACTATTTCTTTCCTAGTTTTTCTGAGTCATGCTTAATTTTCGGCAGATAATTTGCGCACTCTGGTGACGCTGCAATCCTACTTTTCCGGTACTTTTAATAACAACAATGCTCACCAAAATTGCCGTTTATTTTCATGCAGTCTGCGGTGTTTACGTGCTGTTTCTATTGTGTCACCTCAACTAATCTATTTTTGTTTTCACTAAATGTTTCCTCAGTGTTTTACCGTGGGACTGCTACAGCTGCACACTTCCCCACAGAAAACCCATGAACTTTGCTCCCATGCATCTACCTGCTGTGGCGGGGCTAACACCGGGTTCGTCGGCGGGGGTTCCGAGTGGTTCTCCACGGCCTGAGCATCTCTGCCTCCGGACACCGCGTTGGAGAAGAGCCGCTTCTCCCCTGGAGCACCTCCGTCCAGCATGTCTCCGCTGTCCGGGCCCACCACGGTCTGGACCCCGTCCCCGCCGGACGCCGGTACCGCTCTGTCCCGACTCATCACGGGCTGGACCGCGTCCGCAACGGGCCCTGCTACGGCTCTGTCCCGGCTTATCACGGTCTGGACCCCGTCCGCTCCGGGCCCCGGCACCGCTCTGTCCCGGTTCATCACTTTACTCTCCCTGTCCCATATATTAAGAATCCGGATTAAAAAGCAGGAGCGATTAGAAATAGCCTAATAAAAAAAAAAAGATTCACACCAAACCGGTTTAACGGGACTGTATGGTGTTCATGTGAAAATAAAAACTTGTCACCGCAGGTCGGTTCATGAGTCCCGTCAACATCCGGTGTGAGATGATGTTTTCAGCCCGTTAAAGTTTCCCATAAGAGTGTGGACGGATGGAGGGCTTCAGCTGGGTCCCGTCAAAGTTTAAACTTCTTCTCTCTGTCTTCTCCTCTCCGGCTCTTTCCCCTTCATCCTCCGCATCCACCGCGGCAACACAACGTCTCCGGTGATCTAATGTCTGTCTGTCTTGTACGCCGCCGTTATCCCGTGTTGGCACACACACATAAACAGCGCTCGGCGTCCCGACCTCCAGCCTCGCGCGCTCTGTCTGGTCACCGGTGGGTGCGCGCTCTGGAAGGCTGACAGGAGTTGAAGGCGGGACGGACGCTGATCTATCTCTCTAATAGTTAAAACTAGCTCGCGCCCCTTCCCTCTCTCTCTCTCCCTCTCTCCCCATTAGTTAAGTGAAGCCTCCTCTCTCCTCCCTATCCTCTCTCCCTCTCTCCTTCTCTCGCTCCTTCAGCGCGTGCAGCTCTCAACGCCTTTTTTGGCTTTTAGCTGGCCCCTCGAGGACCCGCTATCATATACTCACATACCCTATGTCTATGCGTGTGTGTGTGTGTGTGTGTGTGTGTGTGTGTGTGTGTGTGTGTGTGTGTGTGTCCGTCCGCCTCCCTCCTTATTTATGCATTCCTATTCAACTCTATGGGTTGTAATTGGCTACAAATGAATCCCACTTCCACTAATAGTCTATTATCTCGGGGCTGCGCGCGGAGCAGTGCGGTCCGGGCCAGCTCGCTGTGTGAGCACTAGGAGAGACAGAGCGGGAAGCGCGCGCTGGCTCTTCTCAGTTTTATAGGCTCACAGACCATACCATGTTAATTTGTTTACATGTACACAGAAGCAGGGGTGTCATTGTAGCGGGGGAAGTGGAAATGATTACCCAGGGTGCCAATGGGAGGGGGGAGGTGGGCCTTGAAAAGCTGGTAATAAAAAGTTAAGTTTTTTGTCTATTTTTTAAAATTTTTATTTCTAAGTAATATGTGCTATACATGAATTAAAATTGTCTAAATAAATCAGTTGAAAGACTTTATATAAAAATTGTGGATGCTCTCTGAGGCCCCTCTCCCCCCTTGAAGGCTCTAAATGGTTTAGTCCGCCCCTGCATTTTTTTTGTCTCTAAATGTTATGCTGCTGGGACACCAACTGTAATGTCTTTCCCAAAAAAAGGAAATCATGGTTCCAAAAAAAAGAGAAGAAAGCCAATTGACTTTGTGAAAACAAAAATCAAAAGGTGTGTGAGAGAGACAGGGGGCCACATACTGCTTATGGGGTCCAGACTTTGGTGCTACGCCCCTGCACACAAGTGAAACAGCGTTGCAGGTGAAATATTAGCCCACATGTCGCAGGTGTAGGCGTACAGGTACGTTGACGACGGTCAATTCTAAGTTATGATCGCTAGAATCAGTGTTAACCAGTGTGCGGCAGAGTTACAGTAGCTGGTGTGTTGCAAGGTTAACTGGCGTGCGCTGTAATTGATGTGTAGCTGATGTGTAATGTGTCGCCTCGCTCAGCTTTACTTGTGCATCCACATGAAAGGAGCCCTTATCTTTAATGCAGATTCCAGGGTAGGGCCTCTCCTCAAAACTCAATTACGGCCTGAATAAAGCCGGTAATGTCCCCGCTGCAGTGAAATATTGATTCCTAATCCTTGGCAGTCATTACTATGCCAGAAAATAATAGACCACAGAATTGGATTTTGATTTAACACACGACGTGTTTATTCTAATGCTAGGGACTTAATATTCCGTTGACTCTCATTTTCAGCCACAGAGGAGAGGGGAATAGTGATGGAGGCTCTGACGCCACACTTTTTATATTGTTGTGGAAGAAATTAAAAAAAGAGAGAGGGGTGATGGGACATCTTTCCTGTCCGCCTCCCCGGCCCTAATACACAAGGTCAGCTCCATGTAATTGCCTTGCTCAATGATCCTTAGGAGGAAGAAATTAAAAGTTGAGCAAAATAATGACTGAAACAATGAGACATGATTAGCCAATCAGAGAGCTAAACCCATTACGGGAGCCTTTTGATCTACTTCCTGCTTCCGCCCGGAGGCTTTATGGCTTTATTTTAAAACAGTCAATATATTAACCATATTAAATATCACAGCAGCTTATTCACCTTGGGAAATATTAGCATTTTAACTATGGTGGAAGAAAACTATAAAGCACTGCCAACACACACTGCTACAGGAACAGTGAACAGAGAAGAAGTGGTGGGGGAAATCAGCCAAGTGAGTATGAAAGAGTATTAGATATTATTATATATATTATTTTATCTGCAGATGGAGTCAGGCAGCTTCTCCTGGGTTTCACTGAGAGTGGATAAATGCCAGGGTGCCATGTCAAATTAAAGATGTAGCCTATCACAATTTATGGCATAAAAGATGTACTAGTGTGAGTTCAAACATCAATCTAACTATTCCAAAACACATCAGTGACAGCACAGTGAAATAATGACATGTATGTCATGACATGTCTCTCGACCTTTGAGCCTTGTACCAATTATACTGGGCTCTGAATCCACTTGGAATCCTGAAACTTACTGAAGAATTTACTGTAATAAAAGTCATGTATTTATATTGTACTGTTATCTGCAGAAATTAAGAGACTACAGTTATAATATTTATAATAATATAACAATAATAATAATAATATGTATGTTGCAAATAATGGTATGATAATGATAAATAAAAGGATTATATGATAATAATGCAAATGCCAACAATATTAACAAGAACAGTAAAGGTAAAGTACAGTACATAAAAGTTTGCAGTAAAATGCCATAAGTGTGTGTGTGTCAGGAGCTGGTTACTGACTCATAATTAATAATTCACTTAGAGTAAAGATCTGTAAAATGTTCTCACTTAGCAACCCTTTCTACCTCATTTTATGATTGTTATGAGGACAGTCACTCCTCACTATGATAGTAGCACAGTAATTCACACGCAAATACACTCACGCACACACGCACAGTGGCAGTCCTGGTTCCCACAGCGTGTGCCAGCAGACACTGTGGGAACACTCCCAAGCCTCTCCCTCTCACCAGTCAGCATGCATGTGTGCATGTGCGTGTGTGTGTGTGTGTGTGTGTCTTGTGTCTATAATTATTCTAATGAAGGTTAACGAGCTCTGCTCAGCCTCCTCTTTATTAAATTAATCTCAGCCAGTAATGAATCATAATTACTATAATTAGCAGCTTGAGCTGCCTGATCTCATACTGGTGGCTGGTCAGAGTGAGGTGATGATACCGAGGCTTTCATCAGACCCACAACCTTCATCTCCTCAGCCCGCCGCTGTCTCCACTGTCTCTGTCTTTGCTTGGTTTCAACATGTACCAGATCCACACTGAACATTTATGAAAATATATCCTATTACTGAGTGCACACCTCTGATGCACTTTAGATTTCTATTATTATTATTATTATTGCAGAATTGATCGATTCTTTATGGGATGAATTCCCAAACATAGTTGTGTGCATGAATAACTTCCTTTTATTATTGTTATTAGTATTAATTTTTTCCTATTATTTGCATTCCAATGCACATTCCTGTAACACAAAAAACATATTTACTACATATAATGTTCACATTTTAATGCATGCATTATTTTATACACTTGCTTGTGTTTTTGTGGAATATGCACATATTTGCAAATCTTCTGATATTATTGGAAATCAAATATCATCATTTTTTGTGTCCAATATATATAAGAAAAAGAGACCAGGGCCAGGGCGATTGCACTAGGGCCCATGGGGTGGAGGGGCCCAACTGTCACCTGAAAATACACCCATGTTCAAAGAGTAACTCACGTTAAATCCCATGTGTGATTTTCTACATATGCCCTCAAAAAGGCACACACATATTCATTATGGTTTTTTGTTTTTGTAAAATAGTATCCATCTCTAACAAATTATATGCTTATTCTACATTAACTATTAAACATCTGTAATTTAGCCATAAAAACTAATTAGTTAAACTAATAATTTCCTATTTTCTGTTGTAGTTTTTATCATACACATTTGTAATTTATTTACAGTAGCTAGTGTAGATGCAAAATCTTTCAAGACAGACAAGCGGGGCACATCTACACACACACACACACACACACACACACACACACACACACACACATATATATATATATATATATATATATATATATACACACTGTGTGTCATAATCATGACTTCATGTTAAGTTGAGCGAACAGTTTCAGTAGAGAGTTGTTGTTTGTGAGGCCTGTCAGAGTTGGACAGGTGTGACAGAGAAATAGTGACAGGGAACACTGCATACTTAGAAATAACTTCGTAAAAATGTAAAAAATATTGCATACTAACACAAAATGTCTGCTATCAACAAAGCTGACATCTGTCCAAAACCACTGGCTTTCAAAAACCTATATCAGTATAACCTGTTTTTTATTATTTAACATATAGTTCAAATTAATTCCCGTCTCTGACTCCATCCCTGTCTCCCTCCTGTTTCCATCTGTCTCTGTGCTTCCTCCATCCCTCCTGTTTTTCTATTTGGTGTCTTTTCAAGGTTTCTATATTTTAGATTAGCCCTCCTCCTCTTCCCCATTACAGGAGTAATAGCCCCCCATCCTCCACTCACACACACTTGACCCACACACACACTAACCACCCCCCACCGTACACACACACATACCCACAGTTAGACACTCAGATAACATCTGACCTGAAGAATTAATTAAATATGATAGCTGATTAAAAATAGCATAACTAATAGTGTAATATCTCAAGCTGTCGTCTTTAATAGTCAACATTGTGTGTGTGTGTCTTATCTGCTGCAGACAGACGCTCTCACTATTGATTCCTGTTCATTTCAGTTGTCAGGCGGACCACTCAGCTCATCTGGAATCATTAAACTCTACTGTCTGCCTGTCTCTGACTGTCTCTGTCTCTCTCTATGTCTCTCTGCCTGTCTCTCTGTGTGTGTCTTTTTCTTACCTGATTCTCCTATCCATATTTGAATCCAGCACATTTTAAAACTGGACTGAAACTGTGCAGCAGCATTGAATCCAGGCAATATAGCAATCACTAATTGACTATCAGTAGTATTAGCAGGATGAGGATATCTTCTTCCTCTGTGCCGTAGAGCTCCATTGTTGTTAAAAACACATCACTGAGCCACACTGTTGCACTGGGTGACATGTTCCTTCATTAACACAAACACACACACTGTAGTTAATTTTGGTTCTGCCCCATTTAGACTGTCCTGCTGTCCCAAATACCCACTGGTACAATGCAATTAGTACGATAGTCTTAAACTACAATGGCCAGCAGTTTAGGGAGTTAATTCATTTTAAGTTTTAAAATCAAATTCAAAATCAAAATTGAACAAATTCAGTGAAAACTAAAACCAGCTATGTATAGTCCGTCTCACAATACCTTTGGACTGCCCTCCACTGTCTGTAGCTCTTAGCCCCAAGCCCATTGGTTCCCACTGACGATGGTGAGGCTTGTTGATTTTTTAATAGCTCATTGTTCAATAGTTATTTAGCATAGAGGGAAAAGATACATCAGGCTTTGGAGACACACACAATACTTGTTAAGAGATACATTCATTGGTACTTTGAGTCTGCACATGGAATTAGTGCTATAATCATAAAATCTATGTCCCGTAACATTTCACTCTTGATTTTCCTCTCTCTTCATCCCTTACAATTAAAAACTAGTTGTAAGCCTGAAGAAATCAACACAGAGAGACTGATTTTGTTTTTCCCCCCTTCACAATAAAAGCCCCTCCCCCGCTGTTAGTGCTCTGGTGATCTATGTATTCAGTCAGAGGCCTTATGGGCAGACATGTGGGTGTCTGCTTTATTCCCAGTGAGAGCCCTGACTCCTCTGACTGGGGTATTCAATCAAAGGCCTTTTAGGTCACAGTAGATGAAGAATTACACACTGGACGTTGTGTTCTTGGTCCTGAACTAAACGTGACACTTTGCATTATTCAGGAAATGTTGATGGGCCAAGTGACTCCAGCAGGCATGTTGTCCAAATCAATGTGGATACCAAATAATTACCAACTCAAAGAACTCTCCATTGTGGCGACACTGATCTCCCTTATACAGTATTTATTTTATATTATCAAGTTTTGCTCAGTTAAGGCATTAAGCTTTACATGAGGGGAAAGCTGGAGTGAGATGGATGGATGTATGTATGTATGGATGGATGGATTTGGGATGACAGACAGGTGACTTCGACTCTGCCTCCCCACCTGACTGGAGGTCATTGTGGTGGTCTCTGTGGTAACCCTGAGGTTAGGCTGAGACAGTGGGGCCAGATGAGTTTTTATTGGTGGAAGTCACAGCTCAGTGATCAGCGTGTCTGTGTGTGTGTGTGTGTGTGTGTGTGTGTGCGCGCGCATGATCAGGCAGTTAGTTTAGCTACAGACGCAGTCCTTTGCTGAAACGTACTCACTGCAGTGAATGAGACAACAGTAAATCTGTAATCGTCTCAGTTAATCCACGATGTCAGTTTTTTTCACTTGGTTTGAATACCATTTGGAAAATAATTAGTGTGTACAATGTAATGTGTCAACATAATGTGGAAGATTTGGTTTAGGAGTGGTAAAAGAAAGGTCATCAAAAAATAGAGTATATGTTTTGGCATAAGCTTGTCGAGACTATAATCATTCTAACAATCTGTAGCATGTCCATATTTACAAAAATGTAAACATATTTTTTTATGTGCAATCTAAGCCACTTAGAACTTTCGTAAACTGGTCGCCAGAGGGCAGCTGCAGCTTACAACAACATCAACAACAACAAAGAGAAAGGTATTTTAAGTACCAATTTTAATTTCCTGGTTTGTCTGGTCCATAAAGTAGAGCCGAGGCCTCTGCGTGTCCCGAGAATCCCTTGCTTTGGACATGCACCAGGTTGGATCTGTTATATCTTGGGCACAAGAGGGTTGGGTTAGACATATTTTAAAATAATGGGTCTAGTCGGATCTTGAAATCAATTTTCCAGGTCAGTTGTGGTTTAGCTCCAATGTGGAGGCCTCTATGCAGAAGTGTGTTAAACCAGCATTTTTCAGTGGGCAGTAGGGGATGATTTCACTGGTTGCAAGAAGAAATCTGATTGTAGAAGTCTACGAGAAACTGATGCTGCTTCTCACTTGACTTATTAGGCTACCTCAGTAAACGTTCTCTTAATATGTTTATGGTCTCACACACTCACTAGTTTCAAGTCTTCTCCAACACAGCATTATATCCAATTTGTAGATCATGCTCCCATTCAGAGTAAAATAGACCATAGAGTGGGGTTCGCTTTAGGGCGTGGCTACTTTCGATTGAAGTCACTACCATGGTGGTCTCCCTGATCCCCTCGCTCCTCCACAGCTCCACCCTCTTGTCCAAATATGGTCACTCCAAAAAATCAAGATGGCGACGGCCAAAATGCCAAACCGGAGGCTTCAAAACAGTAATTCACAAAGCAATGGGTGACGTCACTATGGAAATGTCCACTTGTTTTATACAGTCTATGGGCAGACAGCAGCACAGTGTGATTTCCCTCAGTGTATTCTTTGGCTCACGGTCAAATCTCTTAAACTGGTTGGCAACATCATTAATGTTTTTAATATTTCAATACAAGGCCTCAGTGTGGTTCTGGTTGATCTAACAAACAATGACACGCAAAATGCTGACCAGGCACCGTGCTTACGCACACACACACACACACACACACACACACAGATGACCAGCAGATCAATATTTATGAGCAATCATGTTCCTGACAAAGCAGGAAATTATGGCAGCCAATCAGTACAGTCTTAAGCTCAGAAATGCCATTATATTGTCTGCTAATTGCTTAATCAATTGATCATTCATCAGCTTCTCTGTGTTGTTATACTAAATAATACTGGCAGAATTCTGTCTGCATAAAGTAAAACACAGATGGCATAAAAATAAGGTTGTTGTTTGGTTGCAGTTGCATGTTAGTGAGTGTCTTTATCATTCAAGCATGGCACTTCACTAATTTGACGCTAAGACAGATAGAGCAGCATCCACTTTTGAATTAGCTACAGTCATAAATATGTCACGGCTTGAGGAGCTGTAGCTTATTGGTACCTGACAAACATATCCTGTAGTGTATTGTAGATAAAAGACAGGCAGAATTATGAAAGGAAATCTAACATGGACTCAAGTTCAGTTCAAAGTTCAGTGGATGTTTGTCGCGTTTGCGGCGACACATTCTCGCCAACTAAAAGAAACAAACATAATCTTTTACAAGGCCATGACTCATCCGTCCGGCCATAATATAGAGGGATTCGCCTTGTTGTTTACAAATACTTCCGGGTAGAAAACCAGCAGAGCTTTTAGCTATATATATAGCCTATATATCACATTTTTTCACATCACTGTATCATCGTTTAGACTAATCTGATGTTTGTAAAGTCTATAAACACAATGATTGAACAAACATTACTATTTCTGTGTGCACGTTTAGCTGGGCTAACCGTTAGCTGTTAGCCCTGTTAGCCGTTAGCAGTGTCTGTAATAGGTAATAACTCATTAAACGGTCCGTGAAAAAAAAAACTTTTCCAGCGGATATCTTAG
Source organism: Epinephelus moara (assembly GCF_006386435.1). Taxonomy (NCBI): domain Eukaryota; kingdom Metazoa; phylum Chordata; class Actinopteri; order Perciformes; family Serranidae; genus Epinephelus; species Epinephelus moara. The sequence goes on along the minus strand of NC_065509.1, from coordinate 7,828,180 downwards.
TTACAACATGATTGAGCTAGCAAAGCAGTTTTGTGTTGCTATGTGTGGTATTTATTCAATTTTAGGAAATCACGATGTCTAGAAAGCATCAATGGCTGCAGTTGACTGGGACAGCTAACACTAGCAGCAAAGGTAACAGGACGTCATCTGTTAAAAGCCTCCCGTTGTCGGATACGACATGAAACTACTCCAGTTAGCTCAATAATGTTGTAACTAAGACATCCGCTGGAAAAAATATTTTCTTCACGGATGAGCACACGTTTGATAAAACGGAGTTAAATCTCTCTGCATCCATTTTCAAGCTCTCTGTGTGTTTGTTTCCTTGCGGACGAGATAAGGGGGAGCGTACATTTCCGAGAAGGCGTGTCCTTTTCAAAAATGCAAGAGGCGTTGCTTTGTTGCCGGCCGTTTTCGCCGGTGTGTTAAACACACTTTAGAAAGGAGTGTCCCCAGACTATCAGAAGGCGGAGATCTCTGATTGTCTGGTGGCGAGACTACTGAATGCCTGATATTCAGTGGTGACAGTTGCTTTGTGAGAATTTGATTCACAGTAAACTTGTGCGGTTATGAACCACTAAAGCAGAGTATCAACTGAAATGATGAACAAAATGACCACCCTATTTTAGTTTGTTTTCTAGTGCCTGTACAATAGCTAGCAGGATGACTTTTCTGCTGGTGCCATCTTCTCCAGTTTTCCTCAATGTTTACTTTTGTTTACATTTGAAAACCTCGGCCTGGCTAGCTAGCTGCTAGCTAGTTAGAAGAAGAGGAGAGTTTACAGACTGGTGAGTTAATTTCCACTTTCCGATGAGTGACTTGCAGCCACACACCACCATAGTCTAACACTAACCACAATAAGCAACACCAAGACTTGCAAAAAAGACACAAGAGTCTAAATTTAGCACAAATTTAGCAGAGGAAGCGGCTGCACATATAACATAGCTATAGTATAATGTCATATATAGTATCATTTCAACCCACGCATATTTATGCTTTGTGTCACGCTGATTTGATATGTCAGTTATTCGTGTGTTAACTGTATATATAACTTATTACTATTACTGGCTGTCTGCATTTGATTACAACTGCAAGCTCAGTTTGAATGGATAGAGGCAATATTCAATGGTCAATGTCTTCCAGGGAAGCTGTCAAGGATCCACCTGCTGGAGGAAACAAGCAACAACAAAGACGTTTCATTCAAATACATGTTGCATTTTTTGCATGTGATTTAAAGTAATCTGTGCTCATCTCCTCCAGACACCTGGAAACAGTGTAGTGTTTAGTCATAAAATGGGAGCAGTAGTAACAATATATTTATTAGATGTCTGCATCTGCAGCAAGCATCAGAGGAAACAGTAAACTCAACTGTACACACAGTAGTACCGCAATGAAATACGCCATAAAATGATCATGAAAACTGGCAAATGGATTTGACAAAAATGTTAATACTGTGCACCAGTACAAGAGAAAGTCTCCAGATGAGACAGTGTGAGGTGATGGGAGCGGCAGTCCAGCTTTAAAAACCTGAAATCACTTTCAGGTCTTTGTGGGTCTTCAGGGCTAAAATGGTTAAACATAACACCTTATTCTCAGAGTGGCTCTTTCACACAGTAGCAATGATATCTCCGCTGCACAGTCCTTCAGTGTGAATGTGTGTGTGTGTGTGTGTGTGTGTGTGTCAGTGATTGGTTTCTGTTTTATGGACTGGCTAGCAGAGTGCTAGTAATCCGTAGAAATAAATCTGCTTTATTTGACCTTAGTGTTAACTCCAATAAAATACGCTTTACTGCTGGGAGGAGACACACACCTACACACACACGCACACACACACACACACACACACACACACACACACACACACACACACACACACACACACACACACACCGTGGCCAGCTATCAGGTCATAGCTGGCCACTTGACAACATTTCAACATTTATAAGGACACAGAGAGGGAAACCTTCTCTCCACCAGAGTCCACTCACATTCCTTCAACTAATGAAACTGCGAGTCGTTGTTCTGTGGCCACACGTTAAAGATAGAAACACTGGGGAAGGTAAGTGCACACACTTTATGCACCCTTTAAGAGTCCACCACCTTTTCTGTGTGACATATTTCTGCATGTATTCCAATTACTGTTGCAAATAGTTTAGTCTGTGATTTAGTAGTTTTATAACTTCATTTTTTTCCTACTCAATCACCTCCGAATATTACCAGGCTTATATATTGGGCTATATTCCCTTCAGTCTTGGTTGATTCAGGGACACCTAAATCATATATAGTGATGGACGTAACCACTGTGATGTCACCCACTGGGTGTATGGACTCTCGTTCTGTAGCTTCAAGTTCAGTATTTTTGCCGTCACCATCTTTGCTTTTTGGAGCCAGAGGTGACCATGTCTGGACGAGAGGTTGGAGCTGTGGAGGAGTGAGGGGTAGATCTGACTCACTGTGGTGGCACCTCACAGACAACCTGTCTCTCAAGCGGCCCAGCCCTTATTCCTTAATAAAGTGAGTTATGTAAAAATTAGCTATATTGACCAAAACAAGGTTTTTTTTTGGTATCAGGCTGTAAACATGTTTATTTCTGCTTCAAAGTTGGGCATATTAACAAAGGGGTCTGTGAGGATTGACTTTTCCAGTTAACCTCAAATGGCCATCAGAGCAACTGCAGTTTTTGGCACTTCCACATGAGCTTCAATTTTCAGCTGCGGGGATTGCCGCTATGTTAAAATAAGCTACATTACATATAGAAAGCTATGCAAGTTAACGTAGGTATGTAATTTGAAATAAGTCAACATTAACTTTTGGTTTCACATGAGACACAAACAGCTGTCCACTGTGTAAAAGTCCTGTGTTTGTTTGACCCATCCATCCATCTTGACCTCTTATTGACATGGACTGTCACTCATTACACTACATCACCTGACTTACTCCTTTGTTCCCATCATATTTACTATGGTCACTAGAGGTTGCCACAGAACAATAAAGAAACAATTTCAGTGATGCGATCGCTGTTCAAGACTGTCATGGTGAAGAGGGAGCTGAGCCGGAAGGCAAAGCTTTCAATTTACTGGTCCATCAGTGTCCCAACCCTCACCTATGGTCATGAGGTATGGGTAATGACCAAAAGAATGAGATCATGGATACAAGTGGCTGAAATGAGTTTCCTCTGAAGGGTGGCTGGGCTCAGCCTTAGAGATAGGGTGAGGAGCTCGGATAGCTGGAGACAGCTCGGAATAGAGCTGCTGCTCCTTTGTGTCAAAAGCAGTCAGTTGAGGTAGTTTTGGCATCTGATCAGGATGCCTCCTGGGGGCCTCCTGTTAGAGGTGTTTCGGGCACATCCAACTGGTAGGAGGCCCAGGGGTAGACCCAGAACAAGCTGAAGGGATTACTAATAGATGTTTAAGTGTGATCAAAACTTGTCCAGCAACTTAAGATTTTCAGAAATAGTCACACATTTATTTGCTTTTTCATTGGCAAGATAGTGTGGCAAGGTTCAAAACACAAAATGTCATCAAACAAGTATTCATTAATCATACATTGCTGAGGAGAAAGACTTCTGGAATACTTTGCTCAGCCTGCTGCCTCTGCAACCCAGCCTTGGATAAGAGGTTGAAAATGGCTGGATCGATGGATATTTTAAGACAGCTGAGAAATGTATATATGGTCTCAGTATACACTGTCACATACAGTATGTTTATACTGTCCAATCATAAAGTATGTAATTCTACCTACATGTAACTCACAGATACATTTTATTTTTTTTAGGTGTATCCTTTATTTATAACCTATGTTCCAAAAAAATTAAAATTCAACTCAAACCCCCTGAGCTGTGAGGAGACCTTTGGCTTAGTGGCCACATACAGAACTGCAGGTCATGTGATTCCCACTGGCACAAAAAGACTTTAAGTGACTACAAAATAAATGGCTGTAAAACAGTGACTACATCTTTCTGAGCAACACAATTATTCCAAAGGGATTCTTTGTATTAATTCACGTGGAACTAAGGATAGATCACCAAATGGGCAAAGCAAGCAACTGCCCTGCGGCCCAAGAAATCAAGAGGCCCTTAAGACTCAAAGCTTTTCATCAGCTGGTTTGTATAGTCCTTTTGAGAGTATGTACCACCAAAGCATACTATCAACTAGCATTTTAAGAGTCTTAAAAGGATAGTGCACCCAAAACTGAAAATTCAGCCATTATCTACTCACCCATATGCCGAGGGAGGCTCAGCTCACAACACTTGTGGAGATCCCAGGGGAGAGGGGGTAGCAACACAACTCCACCTAATGGAGGCTGGGTCCCCCAGATTTAAACGTCTAAAAAACACATAATTGAAACCACAAAATATCTCCATACTGCTCGTCTGTAGTGATCCAAGTGTCCTGATGCCCTCACATAAAAAGTTGTTTGGAAAAACGTCATTTGAACTCTGTTTTTAGCCTCATTGTAGCCTGTAGCTCTAATTGCTTCTGTGTAAACTGAGCTCACGTGTGCACGCTTGCGCGCGAGACAAGCGAAAGCATGTGAACACACATGAAGGCGGCACTGAGCTACAGGCTACAATGAGGCTAAAAACAGAGTTTAAATGACGTTTTTCCAAACAACTTTTTATAAACAGAGTTTAAATGACGTTTTTCCAAACAACTTTTTATGTCGGGGCTGCAGCACACTTGGATCACTACAGACGAGCAGTATGGAGATATTTTGTGGTTTCAATTATGTGTTTTTGAACGTTTGAACCTGGGGCGCCATAAGCCTCCATTAGGTGGAGTTTTGTTGCTAGCCCCATCTCCGCAAGTGTTGTGAGGACTCTAAACTTCACCTGAGCCTCCCTCGGCATATGGGAGAGTATATAATGGCTGAATTTTCATTTTTGGGTGCACTATCCCTTTAAGGAGGGTCCTACATTATTACCTAAATTTCCTTTTTAGTCTTCAGAAGGGTACCCAGAGAGTGTCAGGGACAGCGGTTATTACAGGCTTGTTCCTGCCATGAGGCCCACTGGGAGGTTTATTTGGCCATGTTGAGGGATGATCCAGGTTAACATTTGTTACCTCTTTAGGCCTTATACAATTATCTGAGGGGTGCTGATTTACACGGAATTGTGAATTCTTCTTTTTCAGACAGGTTGTGTTGGAACAGTGAAGGGGATGATTACACACTGTATTTGTAGTTCTATGAGCATCGGTGGAGACTCCCAAGACTGACCATGTCAGAATTTTCCAGCTTTGTATATGCTGAGTGGGGTCAACCTTTGGGAGGGTTTATTATTATCCTGACTGCCTGATCAGGTATGTGGGAGTTCTGATGATCAGTTCGACAGTGAGGGGTGGTCCAGCTTTTAAATGTGCTCATACAGCTACAGCATTCATTGTCACTGTTTAGAAACAAACGCTTATGTCAGTGCCTCTCAGTCTATGGACATCAAGGAGAAAGCCTTATGTTTACAAAAGATGTCTACTGAAACATGATTCAACTGAGGCTACTTTACTGGACTTTGAATAATAATCTTTGCCTTTATGAAAATCACTACCATGATCAATTCACCATTTAGATGGGATAAATGGAATTAAAAGTTGCTTCATCTGAATAAGGCTTCCTCCTCAAGAACGCAGCAGATTGGTAACACGTTCTTTAACTAATATGGTAATTAGCACTTTAAAAAAATATAACCATGTGTAGTTTTCACAGAAAACATCACACTTCCATTTCTTGTCTGCCCATGTCATGTCCCTGTTGTCATCAGCTATCTTGTTCCTGTCACATCCAATCACAGTGGAAGAGAGACTTCCACCGTTCATAATTAGGACAAGATGTTCCAATCTGTAGAGCTCAAACTCAGATAATTAAGTCAGATTCTCTGACAATTATAACATCAAGCTACATCAGACGTGTACACAGAACAGTGCTGTCATTGCCCCAGCTTACAGAATCATTACTTTATTATAATCAAACAACTCATGGGATTAAAGTAGGAAATACAAATTTCTGAAGTTTGTAATAATACAAGTAATCCTGAATAAATTACAGTGTAATGTGCCAAATAGCAAAGAGGGGATAAAAACAAGAGCCTTTCCCAGCTGACATTGGGCAAGAGGCAGGGTACACCCTGGACAGGTCGCCAGACTATCACAGGGCTGACATGTAGAGATAGACATCCATTCACACTCACGTTCACACCTATGGACAATTTAGAGACACCAATTAACCTATCCCCAACCTGCATGTCTTTGGACTGTGGGAGGAAGCCGGAGTACCCAGAGAAAACCCACGCTGACACGGGGAGAACATGCAAACTCCGCACAGAAGGGCTTCCTCCTGGGATTGAAACAGGAACCCTCTTGCTGTGAGGCGACAGTGCTAACCACCACACCACCGTGCCACCCATCGAAAATATCCCTTCAATAACCCCTAACCCTAACCCGCAGGATTAAATTTGAACATTATGGTAGCTGGAAAAACAAAATGAACAGAACTGAGTTTTGTGTCATGTGTGTGTGTGTATGTACACAGCAATTTAGTTGAATTTCTCCCCTAAAATCTTACATTATGGGTAAAAGAAATACCATGTGGGGTACAGTACACTCTGGGGTGAATTGTGCTTGTGGTTGCACAAGATGAGGCATATAACCTACAGTAAAAATCCTTGCATTTGCATACATCATTATTCTACCTAGACCAGTAATAATCAGCAAACAGTACCAGAGCAGACAGTGCAAGGTTTCAGCACTGCCACAGTGGAGAGGGTGCTGTCCATGGTGCTGGAAAAGCTGCAGGGATTGGACAAAAGGCCATGGTAAGGCCTTGGCTGTTGCAACGCTGTGCAGAATTCATGGGCATGGGTTGCAACATTGCAACATCCTGTAGGGGCTGATATACATATTCAGAGTGTATGTTATCATGTATCTATTAAAAAATAGAAAATTCAAGGAAGTAGGGATTGAACATGACAAAAATTGACATGTGACTTTTCAGTGTCAATTCATTTGTAATGGTTAGTATAGTCAGCACAGATAATAGGAAAATGAAGCTGTTATTCTCAGTTGTTTAGAAGTTACCTCTGAAGGATGGAGGTTTGAAAAGAAACACACAGTTCGTACCTGTAAAAGCAGGAATCAGTTTTGTTGCTGGCGGCCATTTGAGGTGAATGAAAGTGTAAACCTGCTGAAACCAAATAAAACAGAGAATTCTGTTTAAGAACAGATGGAAACTAGACGTATCACTTTCTCTTAAGCCATTGAATTAAACTGATAGCCATCGCTATTGTTACAGACTGAACAAGGAACTAAATAACTCCCCCGATGCACCCACACACACACACACTCACACACACACACACACACACACACACACACTGAAACACTTTCTGTCTTTCTTCCAGTTTTAACCTACATTCTGCATCTTTTTTCAGCTGCAGTAAACTGAATGATTCATCAATCATAATCATACAAATAGTCATACATATCTATACAGTGTCTTTCAAGGTATGTCTTTCAGTATCACTCATGTAATATCAGAGTACCCTATGCAGAATGGGCAAATTTACACAGACTAAACGATGCAGTTCGCTTCAGATACCAAACAATGAAAAGACTGGTGGTAGGAACATTAAGATTAAATGAGAAAATATTTCTGCATCACACAATAATACATCAGTGATATAAAACGCAATCGAAGCTCTCATATTTACACTTCAGGACCAGAACTTTTCCGGCTTCTCCCCATTTTATTATCATTGTGAGGACATTACAAGAACATATAGGTGCACACACACACACACACACACACACACACACACACACACACATACACAAACACACATGCACAGCTGTCAAGTATAACATCAGAGCTCCAGGCAGAGAAATGTGGCATGTGTGCAGCAGCAGAAAAAAAGCAAATAAAGCAAATAGTGTTATCAGTAATTTAACAGCAGGCTGATATGGCCTATTGATCTGTCCACTGGAATCTTTTATCTCCACAACACAATGTATCCACTCTGCGCTTTATGACCCCACCGCCACCACCATCACACACTCATAGTAAAACACAAGCCATGCGTCTTGAGAACACACACTGCAGAGACACACTGACCACAATACAAACACACACACACACAAATATGAACACACTCCAAAGAGCAATGTAACAAGAATAAGGTTGTTTATGGCCCTGAGCTGTAAGTGACAGTGTCTCTTTTATTCTACCACCAGTAGACACTTAAGTTGGAAATTATAATTAAACAAAGTATCTTTCTAATAATTAAAAATAATTGGCTGGATTTTTTAAAATGTAATGTACGTGTATCAGGCCTGGACATCTGAGGCTACAGCCCTGAATGTTTTATAAATAGCCCTGGATCTAAAAATATAGGCTATATGTATATGTTTAAAGAAAATATGAAGTGGCCTCATAATAAAAAAAAAAAAATGCCACAAATCTAAATATGAAGGCTATATATATGTTTTAAAAAATAAGAGTGGGCCTAATAATAATTAAAAAAAAAAAAAAAACTGCATCTAATTATTGTCATCCTGTTTGCACTTACTTGAATAATAGACTTATTTACATTCCACCACTGTTAACATAAATACCGACATTAAACAAACAAAAAAGGTTAAATTTAAAAAAAAAGTTTTTAGGTGTAAATAAGGTGCATAAACAAAACCTAACTAAAAAAAAAAAACTAAAAAAAAAAAAAAAAAATCAAAATAGAGATTGTTCATCGAGAAAATAGGGGAGGGTCCCCTGGACGTCCCTACACAAATCCAGGCTGAGCCCCTAGTGCCCTCAAATCCTGAAAACTACTCACATATTGACATTTGGTCATGGACTTTCCACATCCAGATATGACGTGCAAGGTAACCTGGGTGCATTGGTTGTTAATGTTCTGTAATGCTGTGTCAAGTTCTGCCTGTTACAAGCAAAATAAACTTCCATTTTCACAGGAAATTTAATGTTTACATACAGTCTCTTTGAAAATAAACATACTACGTCAGTCAAACACTGGGAATTGACATTTTTCTTTTTTGTCAACAACTAGCGCACGTGGCTGGGTTTCAACAACGTGCGTTTCAACAAGATTTGGCTTTATAATCTTACGGGACACAAACACCACTTTCAGTGTTTGTTTATTGTTTTTGTCCAGTGGGAAAGGAGCTTTAAATATCAAGGTGTTCTCATCACATCATCAAATACGCTTTGTCATGCCCCCTCAGCGTCTCAGACTGACACACAAGGCACCCTTTTGTGTCCTTATGTGAAGTACAGCGGTCTTCTGTGTGAAACTCGTTAAAACATGTTAACGTTGTCAAACAGTTACGGTAAGGCATAGGCAAAAAACGACTTGGTTAGGATTTGAAAAATGATAAATGTTTGGGTTAAAATAAGTACTTTGTTAGGGGGTTACAGGTAGATGTATCTTAGTGTGATGTAACTATGTCACACTGTGAGACATAACTCCATGACGTAACTTCATGATGTAATTTTGTCATACCCATTTGCAAGATATATAACTTATGTATGTGACTTTTGGTTTCATGAACAGCAGTGTCCTGGGTCAAAGTCTGTTGTTTGTTTGACCCATTCTCAATTGCTCTTATCATTACATATTGCCACAGTGCGTGGCTGTGAATTCAGAGGCTGTAGTCTTAACGTGGGGGTGTGGAGGCTTTGGAGATGATGAAACTGGGCTGAGTAACTAAAAGTAATGTAACTTTTTAACTACCGCAAGGGAGCAACACAAGCAAACACTTAGTTAATGAATCCGGTGTTGGAAAATTTGAAGTGGCACCAGTAACAATGTGTCACACAGTCAGTCACATTCACACTTCTCAGCCTCCACAGCTCAGCAGAAACCAGCTCTTCTTTTTTGAGTTGTTTTTTTTTTGTAGGGTTTTTTTTTTTTTGGCACTTCCCAGGCTGCTGCAGTAAGGACTGTGCTTAATGGTACACACTCTACCTGCTACTGGGACATCCAATGTAGTGGCTTGTTTTACACATACACACACAGTTACCCGGCCTACTCTCTTCACTCTATATTCTATCTGCTCTATTCGTCCATTCTATCCATCATAGAATTAAACGACAAGCACTGTAGTTAAAATGCCCAATAAATCCATGTTCATCAAGCACTGTGCAGCAATTACATCTCCTTTATGGCATCCCCGTTGCCAGCAGTAGCCGCAAACCTTTTGTTAATTAAGATCATCCCATTAAGACACTAATTAACAATTAGCATAAACATAATTAGTGAATGCTGACATTTGGCGTGCTCCATTGTTGAAATAATTTCTAGAAATTGCCCTCAGAGAGGTTTTTGTCAGGGGGGGATAATGGCAGCACTTTGTCACACGCACAACCACACAACACAACACACACACACACACACACACACACACACACACTGCAAGCTAGCTAGGTAATTGTCATGGTGTGTGTGTGTGTGTGTGTGTGTGTGAGAGAGAGAGAGAGAGAGGGAGAAAGAAAGAGGGACATGTTGGAGGATGACAGGTAACTAACAGTGAGCAAGCTGAGCTGCCTAACTGAAATGTGAAGAAGGAGTCCCCTCCTCTTTCTTCTTCCATTCATCAGCTCATAATATAGTACTATAATGAAATCAACACTTATAAAAAAAACTTTAAATCCTTTTTGTCCTCCAATTTGTACTTTGCAGTGCTCCATTATATCTTTGGTTGTTGTAAAAGACCAAGGTAAATGGTTTGTCCATCTGGGTAGATTGAATATATAATATGATATACTAACAGCGATGGTATTTCACAACAACAACACCACATAAATAAACCCAGCATCAGAGAGAACACCAACACCTGCAGCATCGCCTGTGACAGACAGGCTGTTCTTATATGCTGTTTGTGCATATACCTATGAAAGTACTGCACCTCTGTTCATGTATTCAATTCATGTATCACCCACATAATCAGGAAGGCTGTGATCATGTGACCAATGAGCTGATAAGAGTAAAGAGGGCAGTAGTATAAAAATCAAAAGTCCTTGTAAGGAGGCAAGTTGGGATGGTGGATGGGTCAAACAACACTGGACTTTCCCCGGGGGACTGATATGTGGAGCTGTGTAAAACCAAGTGAACTTTGAATATTTTAAGGTAGGTCGGTACCATGTTTCTTTTCCTAAACCGAATATAGGTAATTTGACGTTAAATATGAAAATTTATGATAAGTACATAATGTCATTTGTGGGGCGCTAATTTGTTAGATACCATAGCAACCGTTTTATCTGCATTTTTGTAAGATACCATATAAACCATTGTATTAGGATATGTGAGGGGTGGTGGAAAAGAGCAGCAATACATTTTTTCTGCACTTTATGGTGCACATATTTTTCTCCTGTGATGATTATGACTCAATATGATCAGTGTTGAAAATGACCTGGTCCAGTTAAACAGAAGATTATTTAGATCTGGCCTGAGTTGGATTCCGGGTCGGGACTTGGTTACACGTAACTGCAGGGACTCATGAAGATCTCACCTTTAGGCCTTGTTCAGACTGCCAACCAAATTTTTTTTTTTTTTTTTTACAAATCCAGGTTGTATCCACATTGATTTAAGAAAACCTGGACAGCAAAACCCCACATGCAATTCAATTTTTATAAATCAGATCCAAACCACATTTGAAGGTGGTTTGAAATGTGATTCCAATTCACCCTTCGCTAAACTTTAGGTTTCGGAGCTAGACTGGCATGCCTCTCCCACTGTCGCTAACTGCACTCCCTGGAGAAATACTCTCACATTTTTGGTAAAACAAAAAAGCATTTGCATTTGAAAGGATATATTCAGGATGTCAAACTGACACAGCAATGAAATCAAGGTAAGATTGAAGCTAAAGCCTACAGATCACAACGTAAAAGTGAACCACCACATCACTGCTGATCGCCACAGAAGACAATGAATATGAAGGGAAACTTTGCTGATATTGAACCAGCTGTGTGGCATCGCAGTGTGTGCAGATGAACAGTGTTTAGCTTCACCCCTGTGCCGCTGCCAGCACCCCGACTGGCAGCTGGACTGTCGGAGGGCTGCGGAAGAAGTCAAGCGTTCATCTGCGCGCAATGCGTTGACACACAGCTGGTTGAATATCATCAAAGTTTCCCTGCTTCCCTTCACTGGTTCCTGTACAGCAGGGTTGGTCTTTTTATCACTGTTATAATCATTAAAAAGCAAAAGCAGCATGTGTATACATTCAGTAGGCTATATCTTCAGTAGCTAGCTAACGTTAGCTAACCCTACACTTTTCAGGGTTTGATTTAGGTTTTGGGACAGGGAAGAAACGTATATCTTTTTCCAACCTCTCCAGGTAACAAGTATCATTAATACATGATGTGCCCCAGGCACAACATTTAGCTCCAAATCCACAAAACCAGCCTGAAAATGAAGGAAATCTGAAATGATTGCATTAGAGTCAATAGACACAGCTGTGTTGTTATCGGACCCTCGTCTGAGCCGGCCTGATGCTACGATATGATTGACCAGTCTGCGTAGGCGGCAGGACTTAGCGAAGGGTCAGTTATATTTCTACAGATGCGTTTCAGTCAGGACACTAAAAATTGACTTCAAAGTGACTTTTGTGTCACTCTCATCGCTTAAATTAGTTTTATGATGGGCAAGACTTGGTCTGAGACGGCCACAGAGCTCGCCAAATGTCCCCTGGCACATTCTAAGATTGGAAAGCCACCTATCATCATTGTCTTCGAAGGTCCTAAAGACTACATGTTCCAACCAGTAACTTTGTGGGAGGCACCACCCCTCTTACTGCACAGTAAAGCTCACCATGACTGCAGCATGGAGAATCACAATGTGTATCAGCCTCCTCCGTCACTGAGTTCGTCTGGTGCGATGGAGGAGTTCCGTATCAGGACTTCTCAGGACAATTGTATGGTGATGTCTGGACATACAAATCTGGTCTGATCACTTGCGAATAACAATCTTTCTTAACAAATTGTCACTCCCAACTTGTCAAATATCACCGTTAGGTCAGCGGACTTTCACATCTTCATATGATGCATTAGGTATCCTCCTGCGTCTGCTGGTGATGTTCTGGGATGCCATGTCAATTTACGCCTGTTACATGTCTTGTGTCTTTTCAAAATACACTTCAGTTTTCACAGGAACTGTACAGTTTCTGCTAGTTAGATGGATGCAGTCTTTTTCAAAATAAACTTACAATGTGGGTAAAAGTTTTAGTAGGTTTTAGTTTTCGAAAAAAAAGAAAAAAAAAGGTCATGGTCATGGTTTGGCTAAACATTCATACCGGAAGGGAACAGTGGGTTCCCAGGTGAATGTTGTGGTGGAGGTCTGGTGTTTGTCCCACCCTTCCAGCCCGTCCTATAGGGACGTTCCAGCTCCTTCAATCATGTTGTTATCCATTGGTGTTTCAAACTGATGCTGTCTCGTTGCATCATGCACTGATGCTGCCCAGCAGTGTATCATTTTGCTGTGAAAGGATGCCTTTTTGCATCTGAGTCTGATGCCGAAATCACTGACTTTGCAGTGGTATATGACAATTTTGGAATAAGAACACGTTTGTCATAAAGCTCTGATTTAAGAAACTAATCTGGTTTACCTGCAGTCTGAATGTAGTCTGAGATTTACAGTTATTAGTGTGTCTTTTTTAGTGTAAAACGCATCATTTCCTGTACACCACACAAAAAGCCTTTTGAGCGTGATTCCACAGCTGCCACACCTCCAGTGAAATAATTCACTTGAATTCATTTGGTGACACAAAATGGTTTGAATGAGAGTAAAGCCTTCGTCTAAACAGCCGCCAGCACTGGCTATGGCCTTCAGACAGAAAAGCAGCTGAGTGATACTGACATCTCACCCCCCCCAACACACACACACACACACACACACACACACACACACACACACTGACCAGTCTCCTATCATCTCCTCTCCTCTCCAATGGGCAGCAGTCTTTAGAAAATTAACTTTGAGAAGTCTGGAAGAGACATACAATTCATCACATACAACTCTGTCAACCACAACACTATTAGAGAGAGGGGGGGCAAGTGTGTGTGTGTGTGTGTGTGTGTGTGTGTTTGTGTGTGTGTGTGTGTGTGTGTGTGTGTGTGTGTGTGTGTGTGTGTGTGTGTGTGTGTGTGTGTGTTGCACTGACAGCCATTCCACAGAAGCACTTACTGTAGGTTTGGCTGAGGATCTCAGTGTGTGTGTGTGTGTGTGTGTGTGTGTGTGTATTGCCATCTTCAGAGGCTTTGATAAATGTGTCTATTTGGTGGTGTGTTTCAGGCAGACTGGCTGTGTGTGATGGATGGATAGAAAGCAGCTGCTAATATGTGGGATGGGACTAAACACTGCTACACTGCTATCACCTACACCCATCCTGCTATTAACACATCAGCTATACATACACAGTGCAAGAGGCCACCACACACTGCTGTTTATGCTTAACAGGCAATATTCGTATTCCTGCTATTCCCTCTAGTTCCTCACTTTTTACACAAAGATCTAAATGCTGATAGTGATATCAGTATAGTTAGACTGACAGTGCTGATGGTTATTATCCTCTATTCATTATCTTCAAATTGAACATTGTTTATGAGAAACAGAAAGCTCCATGTATTGATTTTTTCCATCAAAACGATACATTTTTATCAGAGCTGAAATGTGCAACACTCTTACATCTACTTCGAAAATCTGTCTGTCCAATTTGATCATGGCGTAAACTTTAGGGCATAGCCTGGGCACAAACATTTGAGGTGACACAAACGAAAAGGTCAAAATACCATGAGGATCCAGGGATTGAACCTGGTGCCTCTGGCTTAGCTGAAAACATTCAAACACTATTGTCAGTGTTTGTGGGTGGGAAGCTGGTGAGGGATTACATTTCTGTTTCTGCAATAGCAACGTTACCTAGGTTATTGCACCCTGTTCTCTATTCCCAACTCGTCAATTACCGCCTCTTTGTCAGTGGATGCTGGTATCAGACACTGACGCAGAGAGATACCCTTTGCGCTGGTATGATACGCACTGGTCAGAGGCAGTTTGTGACGCTGCAAGAAGCTCCCGTGATATAAAAAGCAAGAAAGTCCATATAGGGGGGTTGGGAGGGATGGTGGATGGATCAAACAATCTCTGGACTTTCACCCAGGAGCCCGCTATTCGTTTTATGAATTTTAAGCCAAACCATGATGTTTTTTGCTGTTTCGTATGTATGTTTATTTTGAAAAAGACTATATGCATGTAACAGGCAGAAACTGTACATTTCCTGTGAAAATGGAAGTGAATTTTGAAAAGACACAATGCATGTAACAAGTGTAAATTGACAATCTTTCTGTGAACGTCCAAAACATATGCAGAAGGGTTCCTAGCGTGTCTAATTTTGACTTGTCCACTGACAAAGCGGCAGTATTTGACAAGTTAGGATGAGAATGTGCTGTTTACTAGGGCTCCTGTAAGGAGGAATAGGGTTTGGGGAGGTATAGCATGAACATCTGTGCATCATGGTCTGGAGACAGGATTGCCGAAGGGGGGATGGCCAACTTTGTGATTGATTACTATGCCACTCTTACAAAGGAAGATGATACTTGAACAATGTCCTGCTTTGTTTTGCCATCGAGGCTAACGTTAGCTAATGTGCTAAAAAGATACAACAGACCTTTTCCCTAACCTGTTATGATGTGTGCATTGCACATGTGAGCATTTTGGATGATTGCCTCCGTCCAGTCCTTTCGTCTTACCGCATTTAACTATAGTTGTCTTGGTTTTTGGTGACAGGCAGTGGTGGCTGAGATGCCATAAAATTTAAGTTTTGAGCCATGACTCCTTCTAGTCTGGCTCCAAATAACACAACAAGATGACGTTTTAAGACTTTAATAGTCTATAACCCTGTGGTGGTGAGTCACGTTTTGCCTGCAGCCAATACTGAGAAGTCATCGTGACGTTGTTCCAAAAAGGGTCTGTTGGGAAAAAAGGAGGTATCTGTTCAAGGTTTGGATATATGATATGTGTTCATTTCTAATAAACAGCTGAGTGTTTGTTTTTGTAGAAGACAACCAGACAAGAAGACAGCTGGAGTGAAGAGGTGACATAAAAAGGTATGTATTCTTTATTTCTTCATTTGGCCTCAGTTACTTACTTACTTAGCACTCTCTCTACATGCCTTTAAAATTCCCATTGGGCTGACTGGATATGCAGCGTTTTTCTGTTGTATTTGTTTTCATTTGTTTGTGTGCTTCTCAGTTTCTGTATTTGCAACATTTTTGCAACCAGTAATGTATTTGTATAAGGTTTCTGCAGCACTTTTTTTCATTTGCGTCACGTTTTTGTTGTTGCCATTTTAGAAAAAAATTCATGTGTTTTTGAATTTATGTAGTTTCTGCAGCTGAAGCTGGACCTTTGTAGCACATTTGCCCTCGTCAGCCACCGTACCTCCGCCCTCTCTGTAAATTACATCTTGTATCAAAATCCGGGGAAGGGCTTACCTGATTGCTTTGAAGCTTTAATCATTGCCATGGTAATTGATGTCCAAATCTGTACTTGAATTCCATTTTTCTGTACCATTACTCCCCAAAAATGGCAAATAGCCCATAAATCAAGAAATAGTAATCATCATATTTCATTATGCATCAACTTTGATTATTAGTTATGCTCAGTGGAGGACATTTAAACTTATGTCATGTTCACTCCAGGTGTGAATAAAACAATTCGCACGAGTGGATTACATGTGAAGTCAATGTAAAGACGCGTTTAGATGCAAAATCCCACTGGGGGGTGCGAGAGACGTGATGAATACCACACGAATGACGCAAAATATCCAAATTAAGTGACATGAATGAAGCAAGTACTGCGATTTCGCATCGTACAGTTATTCCCAAGAGCTGGGACCAATTCATGCCGTGATAGCCAACCAGCATTGAGGTCCCCCGGGGACATACCAGGGGAAGTTCATTCATTTCATTCTTTTAGTCATTGATGCCATTTATTTATGTGTATGAAGGAAGTCAACACAAAATATTTTAGCGTTCAAACACAAAATTTGCGTCGTGTTTTGTGTTTACGCATTAGTGATAGATCTAGTTTTGTGACTGTGACAGTTTGACCACCCATGACATGCTTACAGCTATGCTAGCATGACGCTGGAAAAAGTGAAGCATCTGGAAAAGATTCAGAATTGACACCCAAAAAGTTGAATGGCAGATATGCCAAAGGAAACTGACATTCTAAATCTGTAAGTGCCAGCTTAGCAGACAGAGTTTTTTTTTTTTTTTTTTTTGCTAGCAAATGTTACTATGGCCTGCATGCTAACAAAGTGGCTAATGGTCATGTTAGGTGCATGATGTCCCAAAAAATGTCCTTTTGTCTCAAGGCTTCGATTAATCGCAAATATTTCTCAATGTAGCTTCATTGCCACAAAGCTGGTAATCAGGACAGCCCCAGTTCTGTGTAGTAATCTTTGGATGCGGGAATTTGACTGAACACAACATTATTGAAAAATATCTACTACGTGACTACAAGATGAACTGAAATGATAAGACCAGTGTTCAAACTAAGTTGTGACACTGGGCCCCTTTACAAGACAAGGTCACAATACTAATAGTCTTCCAAAAGACTACCACAGTTACATTCAGTCTTTATAGAGTGCACTGTGCATTGATAGCAGCACTGTAGAGAGGTGTAGCTCAGTACTGTTGCCTGTTGTGTATATACAAAAGGTTTTTGTGTTTATCTTGGAGCACATCTCCAGGTCAACAAGGTCCCTGTGACCTTCTCCCCTGTCCTCCCCCCTCGTCCCCTCTCCCTGTCAAACTAACAGAGTCTTCACTGTCAGCACCAGCGTTATTACCACACACACTAACAGGTTCACGTCTACACTGCACATAGCTGCTTTTATGTATCAGAACCGGATGCATTTGACCATGTGTTTCCCAGTTTTCTGTCAGACGAGCCTTTCACAGTGAAAGCAGTGAAATCTGAAGATAGTGAATATTGTCTGTCGGTCGTCTTGCTTCATTGTAGCCAAACCTTCAGTGTCAGTCTGAGGAGACTATTGATTTTAATTAGCGTCTGCCCACAGGGAGCTGGCTGATGATTGGAGAAGAATAGGATGTCCTCAAAACTATGATAAAAATCACACACACACGCACACACACACACACACACACAGCTAATTATTAGGTTTAATCAGTGGTGGAATGGCTGTAGGTCCTGTCCAAGGTGCTTAGAGGTGGAAGGAAACACAGAGAACGAGAGACAGAAAGAGAGAGCAGACACACTAATTGTCAGGTGTACACCTCTTAAATTCAGTTTGGCGTTTTGCTGGTCTTTTATAATCCAATCTCAGCCCCAATGTACATTTTATTTAAGCACATACTGTAAATCCTCATTTTTACAATTCCAATGCCAAAAAGACAAACTTAAGGATCATCAGAACATTCATTATGCTAACTTATGCTCCCTCGTGTCCTCTCTCCTCCCATGACCCGGAAATTGTTCCCCTAACACCATCATGTAGTATGGTGGACTGTTCCAATCCCTAAAATGCATCCCGGAAAAGCAAGTCCCCACATAGTGAACAGTATTTAATGAGTGAGTTAGTGAATACAGTCTCAAAAGTAACAGTTCATGGGCAGATACAACAAATGTTCAACAATATTTTTAACCTCAGGACAGAGACAGGCAAGTTGTTTCTCCATGCGTCCGGTCTTTATGCTAAGCTAACCACCTACCTGCCCTAGCTTCACATGTAGTGTGCAGACATGAGACTGGTTTTGATGCTATGGCGCTTTTTTATGGGCCACATGCTAACTTACCTCCTCCACTTATTTCAATGAGGGGAAGGTGGCAGAGGGGGAGGGGTTACAAACACTGTGGTAGGGGTATGAAGTGGTTGCTATTTACATGAACATGCACAGAGTTTACTCTGCCGCACAGAATTAACTGTGTTGAACTTCTGCCAGTCTGCCTGGCTTTGGTCGATCAAATAGTGGGCATCAGGGAAACAGAGAGAAGGAGATGGAGGAGCTGATAATGGTGTGTGTGTCTGAATACCCAAAGTTATGGTGCTAGCAACTTATAAAGCCTCCTACAAACTGTGAGATTTAACCAATGTTAAGTTTAGTGTGAGCCACGTTTCTTTCACGTTGGTTATCTTTGTCTGGGACAGCCCAAAAATGCACAGTGTATACCGGGCTTAAGGACAACCAGAAGGAAACTGGGCTTGAGATAACATTTTCACCAAACTTCAGATGACTGGTAAACATGCCTGTGAATATTCTCATTTATCCAGGTCATAGTTATCTCAAGGCAATTGAATCAAACACAACTGGACTTAGTTTTGTCTTAGAAGACGTTTCATGCTTATCCAAGAGGCTTCATCAGTTCATGCTTGTCTGACTAGGCTGGAACTAGTCTGACAAACTGGTGTGAAAAAAGATGACTGGTAAATTGTCCAAATATGTAGATGTCTTTGTAATTTCATTGATTTCCCTTGTTTTGCTACAACATGCAGCGACAAGCTAGCTTGCACTTCTGCTTGGGTTCACTGAAGCACCTGCCTGTTGTCACAGTTGTGGACTGTAGCACCAGCAGGTGCTTTTAAAATCACTTTGCTTTTTGGGGGAACGCTCTTACAGGTACCTACAGTGTGAAAGCAGCTTCATCATTTAACGCTCAGCAAGATAGCACATATACATATTTTCTTAAATGTCAAACTATTCTATTGGTAAAATGGTATTTCTGTTAAACAGAGAAACTTAGAGCAGCACAGTGGTGACTATGACATGACTGTAATTGAACGGATGGAATTAATGCTGTGGAAATTTACATTACACAGAATTTATCAAGACCACAGCAATAACAGCAGGTATGTTCTCATTAATATATGATAAGGTCTATGAACAAAATAGTAAATTTTGTGTCTCGTGTCTTATTCCTTCCCTCCAGTGTCCACTCTTCCTTGCATCATTTCTTTATTTGTTTTACAGTGTTCAGAAAATCCGACTCCGTCCATCGCTTCCTCTTTCCATCCTTCCATGCAGGGTAAAACTGTGGGGATTTGTTTTGACGTTATATTTGTGCCGTTAACCGGCAGGAAGTGTGACCGGTCATAGCGTGTATGTGTGTGTAATATCCTCGCCCAATCAGAGCACGGGACAGACCGGATCGCTGTCGCTACACAATTACTGTCAAATGTCAATTTCATGGAGGCAATATTGAGGAGATTAACACTCACTCACACTTTCACACACATACACGGACACAGAAACACACAGACAGGCAAAATAACAGAAAGACAAACAGCAATAAACACACACACACACACACACACACACACACAGAGCAGAGATGGAGTGAATGTTAATGTATGGCCTGAGGAAGGGTGAAAGTGAAGGTGACTGAATGCTGTCCAGGCTAATGGAAAGCTAGCCAACCTTAACCCTATCACTGAAAATCACCTGCACACCACAAAATAGCCGCTAAACACACCTCATCATACACACCTCCATATACTGTAATTCACATCCCATATGACCTGCCCAGGCGTACAGCTGTTAGCCTGTCCTGGAGCATCTCCACATTTAGCTTCCTGTTGATTCACTCCCTCTGACAACTAATAACAGGCTTCAGCTTTCAGACCAGCTCAGTGACCTGGGATAAACTCTCAGGGGCAGCATATTGTCATGGCTATTAACTTATGGGGTTTTGTATCACCTCTAGCGTCAGACTAGAATGTTGACATTGGACAATATTGTAAAACCCTTGATTATGTTTGGTGTCAAAAATGTTTACGTTCAATGCCAACAATTTTAAACTTGCTTAAAATTGTTGTTATTTAAATTCTTTCAAAAATAATGAGATGCAATTTCTGGTGTCCCTCATTAAAGTCTACTTACCTATTCACCAGCTTTCAATTTACTGGTCCATCTATGTCCCAACCCTCACCTATGGTCATGAGCTTTGAGGAGTAACTGAAAGAATGAGATCATGAATAGAAGTGGCCGAAATGAGTTTCCTCCGCGCAGTGGCTGGGCTTAGCCTTATGTAGCGTTCACGCCGGGCGTGAGTGAAGCGAATTACTCGCTCGTAACGCGAGTAATGTAGCGTTCACACTGGGCGCGAGTGAAGCGAATTACTCGCTCGTAACGCTCGTAACGCGCCGCCTGTAACGCATGAGTTTAGACGCCTGACCATTTTGTTAATTCGTGTTATCGCGTCATTCGCGCGAGTAGCGGGGAAGCCGGTTGTGCTAACTGGAGCTAAGCTAGTGCTAACGTTCATAGTACAACCATTCTGCAAACTAATTAAGGACACATATTTACAGAACTTACCAAGTAGACCAGTCTCCTCGGCGACTTTCACCCAAGCCTGCTCCTTTTTGTTGCGGTCTCTGTAGAGTAGACACGTAGTATCATATAGCTCCGGGTAGCCACTGACGACCATGGCTGAGATAACCACCATCGCTGCTTTGTACCTGCTCTGGAAGTCCCAGATGCGTCGGAGGGCCAAACGCCGTCGTTTTTGGGTTCACCCTATCCTGCAGAAGCGCATCCAGCTCGGCGAGTTTCACCACCTCCTCCAGGAACTCCGTCTGGATGATAGCCGCTTTCAGCGGTACTTCAGGCTGACTGGGGCCCAGTTTGAGGACCTGTTGGCGAGGGTTGGCGCCAGGATCTCCCGGCAGGACACCAACTACAGGCGCTCCATTTCAGCTGCGGAGCGTCTGTCCATCTGTCTCCGGTGAGTAGCAGTTTATTGCTGTGTCAACAACTGGACGTTGTTGACACACGCCAGTGACGTCGGGAGAATCTCAACGCTGATTGGCTTTCGCGGCACAGCGTCACGCGAATTCGCCTCAAAAGTTCAATATTTTCAACTCGAGCGATGAGGCATTGGACGCGAATTTCGCATCTATCGCGCCACGCTAGACGCCTCTATCGCGTCCATCGCGTCGCGCTAGACGCGTCCATCGTGCCGCCCAGCGCGAATTCGTGTCTAATTGCGTCTTTGCATTGACTTTGTATGTAATCTTGACGCGCGTTTGGTGTGAACGCAGCTTTAGAGATAGGGTGAGGAACACAGACATCTGGAGGGAGCTCGGAGTAGAGCTGCTGCTTCTTCGTGTTGAAAGGCGTCAGTTTAGGATGCTTCCCAGACACCTCCCGTTAGAGGTGTTCTGGATATGTCCCACTGGTAGGTAGCCCCGGGGCAGACCCATCTCATCTGGCCTGGGAACGCCTTGGGGTCCCCCAGGAGGGGCTGGAACGTGTCGCTGGGAAGAGGGTCATCTGGGGTGCTTTGCTTGGCCAGCTTCCCCTGTGTCCCGACAACAGAGTGGATGAAAATGGAATGGAATGGACCTTTAAGAGGTTACAGTTTGAAATAAGAACATAACATTCTTATGCAATGGTACGTTAAAACAAGTCAATATTAACTTTTGTCACTCGTGACACAAACGGCGATCTCCTGGGTGAAAGTCCTGTGCTTATTTGACCCAACCATTAACCCTGACTGCCGCCTTATGCAGATTTTCTCATTGAGTTTACACTGGAGTAAGCTGAAAGCCCAGTGCATCTCACAGAGACACCAAAGGTCACCAGTATCAGAGGCTGAGGGTAGGACAAAGTGTAGGTAAATGATTACTTGGAAGTGAGACCAGACCAGTGAGATCAGCAGAAAGCAGTGTGACTCTTAAGTAGCTAATGGAAAGTGAAGCCTAGTGAGGACTTGCTGTGATTTGCTTGATCCAGTCAAGAACCCTCACTGCATTGTGCCCAGACAACAGATGCTCTAGTATGAGAGGTTCTGAGATGTACTGTGGCTACATCATGAGCTCTCCCAGATGCTCCAACAGTTTGACTTTGTTTGATGTCACCATGGTCACGCTGTGCATGGAGATGGAGACAAGTCTGAGATGGGACATAAGCAATATCCAGTTATTGTGCAATGGTCAACAGGAAGTGTTGACTAAACCACTTCTGAATCCAATCCCTGCTCACTCCCAACTCATCAAATACTGACACTTATTCAATGGCCCGCTGCAACAGATACTGATGCACTGAGGCATCCTTTAGTGGTGGTATGAGACACACCGGCCGGCTGCATTTTTTGAAGCTCTGAGCAATAATAATAATATTAATATGAAGAGCAAGAAAGTCCATGAGGTGGATAGATCAAATGAACTCTAAACTTCACCAAGGACAAGCTGTCACCTCAAACTTTACCAAGGAGGCCGCTGTCCATGTCCTGTGTGAATTCAGAAGTCAATCGAGTTATTTAATGAAAACATAGTGTGCTAGCATGTGTAGCATACATTACATTATGTTAATGGCAAACGTACTGATTTGAAGCCAAACTATGATGTTATTTTCTAAATATAATGAGTGGAAATCGACATGCTGTCCCTGAGGGTCTAAAACTGATGCTAGAGGTATGACAGAAAGGTACCTAGAGTGTTATAGTTTGACATGTAGGGATACTGACCAAGTGTTGGTATTTGACAAAATGGGATTGAGAATGTGTTGCTGAATCCGACTATCCAGCAGGAAACCAACCAGCTTTCATACCAGGGACCCAAGAGCAAAGACCCAAGTTGTTCCATCATAGCATCAATAGTTTTTTTTTTTTTTCACTGATTTATCTCTAACCTTACCATTTTTTTTTGTTGCCTGTCCTTTGCCACACTGTAGTTCCCTTGCATGGATATTGTGGAAATAATTACATCATTGTCACACAATCTTATCCAATGTCAACCACTGGAAAACATTAACCATAGAGGTGGCAGATGAGAAATCACTCATATGAAATATTTCTGGAACAGTCAAATAAGTTTTTTGTCATAAAACAAACCTACCCGAGTGGTTTATACCAACATATATTTCTTTAAAAAATTCATCTGAAAGCTTTATTTCCTGTCGTGTTTACTCCGGATACTCCACATAATAGAACACAACTGTCAGCCCAGTAGTGGCTGGTTGGCTCAGAGCAGGCCCACTGATCATTCTTTTGCTACAACTGCAGTCATCACTCTGACACACACTCAAATGCACACACACGCACACACACACACACACACACACACACACACACACACACACACAATCACTCTTTCACATGGTCTACCAGGCTTGACTCTGGGCTTCAAAGCTTTGTTCTGAGTGATTGACTGGCCACTGACTGCCTGACAGTGTGTGTATGTGTGTGCGTGTGTGTGCGTGTGTGTGTGTGTGTGTGTGTGTGTGTGTGTGTGTGCGTGTCTGTTTGTATGTGTGTGGTCTAGAGTTGTCAGTCCACCTGAGAAACACACATTTAGAGTACCTGACTGATCCCACAATCCATTATGGGAGCTTTCCGTGCTGAATAAAGTGGTCAGAGCATTGACTGTGGTGTTAAATAGGTGTCAGACAGCGGGAGAGTGGATGCTCAGGTCTCCTGCTGGAGGCCATTCAACACACTGTAAATACATGAGCTACATAATACTGGAATTTTAATGCAGCTATGAAACAGATTGGATACTGTAGGTTAGGCTACCACAAATACACACACAGATTGCAGTAAAGAAAAATAGTTTTGTGATATTATCATACAGAACAATACAGTTAGGCACTGTAAAAATGAAGACTAATTGAATCCTGCAATTTGGAAGAAACAGTTTTCAGTATTCGCTAAATACTCAAATCTCTCCCCTATAACAGATTATGGTTTAATGATAAATAGTAAAATGGGATAATAGCAGCACAAGTTGACTGACTTATAACATCACTTAGACAGCAATATGTGTGTAAAGCTTACCATAAGATATTGGTCATACCCATGCCTCAGTTCTCAGTCCCAGCTTGTCAAATAAAGCAGCTTGGTCGGTGGTCCTAAGCTTCAAAATATGATGCTCTAGTACTGATTTTCCACCCTCATTTGCTGGGTTGGCTTGGTTTGGTTTGACTTAGCTCAGCATAGCATGGATCTGTGTCTCCATTACATCAAAGCTACCTGCTTGAAGGTATGTCTTAAACTGATGATGGCTTGTCTCGAGTGATGATGTTTTAAAGCAGTGGGCTGATCCATGGCTAAAGTCCCTCACTTTTTTGCTGCTAGTGTTTGTCCATCACACAGCAGGGCAGGTACACAAAGTTTTCCTGTTGGAGGTGAGCTGTCTGCAGAGGTGCAGTAAGAGCCTGTTGTCTGCAGCTCTTCATCTAACACCTCACTGTGGCTGATTCTGCTTTTACTCTGCCTCCTGCGGTATTGGTAGACTTGTTTTATTGAAAGAAACCTGCTAATAAAGTTCTGCTAATTCAGTGATAAACACATTTAATTTCCTATACTTTCCTATACAGCTGAAAAATAAACCAGATATCTGAAGTACAAACGGGACGCAGGAGAGAAACTAAACTCCAAACCACAGAGATTCAGTTAGAAGCTACAAAATTACTGAGAGCTGAACACACAGAGACTTTTGAAATGTTTTTCTCTCTGGTCTCCTGCACAGATAGGAGTTGAATGTTTCAACATTATGCATAATTAAGAGCAGGTCTTTTTGAGTGCCAGGCTGTCTGTCAATAATGTTCTCAATCTAAGACAGATCCACTTCTCACTCCTCCATGGTGCCAGCCTCTCGCCCAAATATGGTCACTTCAGGGTACAAAAAAACACTCCTGGACGAAAGTGCTCCGTTTGTTTGACCCATCCACCTCCTCTCCATCTCACCCTCGTCAGACTATCTTTATACTGGAGTTACCTGATAGCTCGGTGTGTCTCTTGCAGACGCTAAAGGCTGTTTTGTACATCTGAATCAGACGGCAACAGGTAATTTTGATGCCCTGGTAGTGGAACAGGCTGTCCACACCAAGTAGGGCTGTGGGAACAAACCCCTGTGTGTATTAAATCAGGAAAGGTTGCCTGTTATTGAATATTAATTTTTGTGTTTTATTTATAAGAGGAAGAATGTTTCATCTATCTAACGTTACATAGCAGTGTATTCTCATTGTCAGTTGATTTTGATGTTGACACCTTACAGAGAAGCAAATTTGGATTATATGAAACACCATTTTAATGCAAATAATTTGCACATGCAATATTCAGATTCATGTTTAAATGAGAATTTATCACCAGAAGAAGCACCATCACATGTGAAGTGTGAAACCATGCTACACCCCCACAGTTACTACAAATATAAAAAAGAAATCTTTGTTTAATACGGGACTGCTCATGTTTTTTAGTTGTGCTATTTGCTTTTATTTTGTTGAAAATAAAATCAGTGCAATTAATAACATGAAACAATAAATAAAATAAAAAAAATAGATATAAGACACAGTGTCCACAGCCTGGTGTGTAAAAGGTTGTGTAGTGTGTCAGTGGGCAGCAGAGGCTGCAGGCTGCAGCTAAATCTGCTTCACATCTTGTCTACTGGCCACAGTCTTAAATCTACAACATTCTGTTGAGCACAGCTTTGCTAACCTCAGACAGCCACCTCTGTGGCACCGCTATCACTCACTGTGTGTGTGTGTGTGTGTGTGTGTGTGTGTGTGTGTGTGTGTGACCAGACCATACTCCCGATAACCTGATGTTATTGATGCTCAAGACCACAGAGCCACTGCTATCTACATGTGCTGCATAACACAGGCACACACACACACACACACACACACACACACATACACACGCACACACACACACACACACAGTGAGGCCATATTAACAGCCCGCTCAGGTTTGAGACATTTTGTTGGACAGCCTCCTCTCCTCTCCTTCTCTCCTCTCTACAGTGCTTTCTTTTCTTCTTCCTTTCTTCCTTCTTTGTTCCTTTTTTTATTGTTCTTTTCAGTCCATTCTTTCCTCCTCACTTCTCCCCTTATTCCTTTTATTCCCTTCCCTCTGCCCTCCACTCGTCTCTGGATTGTCCCCACAAACACCCTCCACCTCCTCCCGTCATTCTTCCCACTTTCATTTCTCCTCTTTCTCACTACTATCCCTTCATTCCGCTCCAAACTATCCTCGTAATCTGCTTTTCCTTACCACTCTTTCCTCGTCTTCTCCTTCCCTCTGGCTTTCCTCCTCTCTGTTCCTCCTCTCTTCCTCCTCTCCTCTGTCTCTCCTGCCCATTTATCTAAATCTGCGCTCTCCTTAACCACTTCTTATCAGAAGTGGCGGTCGCTCTCCATCCTAAACGCACAGCTCCAGATTTTAATTTTCTTTAGATTAATGTCCTCCTCTCCTCTCTTAATGCCTTCAGCCTTCAGCTATCTAGCTTCCTGATGTCTATCAGCGTGCGCGCACACACACACACACACTCGAATTGTGACGAGTGCACGCGCATACACAGAATTTCAGCTGCTTAAATACACACATTTGTCTCCTCTTTGCTACACCATCTGCACACAGAGACCAAACGCGCACACACACACACACACACACACACACGCACACACACACACACACACTGTTACAACCAGCAGGCTGGGAAAATGGAATGGAACAATTTTCTCAAATTTCCTGTAAATTAGAAAGTCTCGGAATGCTCTGCTAAAGCGAAAAAGAAAAAAAAAAAAAAGAAACCCACCCCAGAAATCTTTTCATTACAACAGAGCCAAGTGAACACAACAAACCAGAGCAGATGAAACAAAACAGACCAGATCAAATAAGACCAGAGGAACATTCTAATATAGGTTCAAGCCTGCAGGACCATCAGCCCCAAACTGGGCCCTGTGTAAAATCATCTTTAATCTCATACCCAAAATTGCCAAGTGATTCCTTCAGTGTATTGTTGTTGGGACACTTAATGTCACAGTTTACACAACAAAAATGCAATTCGCTGGCCTGAGTGTGGCTGAGAAAAGAAAAGGACAGAAGGACTAGAGTTGACACAAACTCTGAACAGTTTTTCTTCTCATCCTAAAAAAAGTACAGTGACAACCTGATCTCACAGAAACACGTGAAATGATAACAACCTGTTAACACCACTATACATGGCGTGTGTCCTCGCACAGCGGTTCATATGATATCCTATGACTTAGTGCCTTATTAATGATGTTACATTACGTTGGTTTGTTACGTTAAGTTACTCTAGTTAGATTTAGGAAAAGAAATGTGCTGATGATGACCTTAAAATGACTCAGTTCAAATGGTCTCCTAGGAAAAGTCCTGTGTTTTGTGACCCTTCCACTGCCCAAGCCTGCCTCCTCATGGACTGCTCAGGATCACTTCTGTCTACTTCCATCAGAGCTTTGGTCATGTGATTGTGGCCTTCACAAATACATGGGTTATGCACTGGCTTGTGACTATGTGGGATATGTACACATTTTTTGTGCATTACTTTTTGTAGGACAACACAGGAACAAGTGCTAAATAACAGGGTGTTAGCACGGTACTGGATAAGGTTTTGAAAAAGATCGTGGTTCGGTTAAATTAACTATGCTACGTACAGGACATAAATACATCTTAATGTGATGTAAGTGCATCACATAACGTCACCTAAGGATGTAAAGAACAAAGCAGATAAAGTTAAAAATAAATCAACATTAACTTTTGGTTTGACAGGGGACACAAACGGTCTCCTGGGTACAGGTCCTGTGTTTGTTTGACCCATCCACCACCTCAACCTCCTCTCTACGTGGACTTTCTTGCTCTTTATGCTACCTATGGGGTTGTAACATTAACCACCACCCACTGCATGATGTGAATGGACCAGGGAATTTGTGTCTCCACCATGACAAAGGATCCTAATTGACTTTCCATTGGCGTTGTTTCTGTAATGCCAACACATAATTTTAACACATTATGTGTCACTGCCAAGTAATGCAGTGTAAACAGGTCACCTATTTCTGTGGGACCAGGCTGGATGATGATGATGATGATGATGATGATGATGATGATGGTGATTGTGATGGTGGTGGTGGTGGAGGTAACACCTCTCTCTTGTCATTATACCGATGATGACAAACCAGCAACATTGTCCTTTCAGATTGAGATTACATACACAGGCCACAAATGGCACTTTGTTCAGCAGAGAGCAGCTCATATGAGCCCTGAGGGTAAACAAGGTAACTGCTGGAATCCACTTAACTCAAAACCAAAATAAATAAAAGTCACAATGAAGCTTTCAAGATTTTCTGTTTTAGCAGTAGTCAGTCAGACAGAGTAGGCAGCGCTTGGGGACCCCGTCTCTATATTCAAGAGGTCACACTACATTAATAACATTTAATTATGCTACGTTAATTAAATTCA
Source organism: Epinephelus moara (assembly GCF_006386435.1). Lineage (NCBI taxonomy): Eukaryota > Metazoa > Chordata > Actinopteri > Perciformes > Serranidae > Epinephelus > Epinephelus moara. The sequence goes on along the minus strand of NC_065509.1, from coordinate 7,798,968 downwards.
ATTATGTTGCAGTAATTGAATTAAATTAATACATTAATCTGAGGTGTAGTTGCCATTTAAGATTTTGTACAGAAAAGAAATAACTACTTGTAATAAAATGTGTTAATAAATACCGAACAGTGAGTTTGTGTAAATTTCTCAGCCAACTAAAATAAAAAATAAATAAATGAATGCAGTTTTAACTGAGAACAGAATTATTTTATTCATAGATGAAATCCAAGATTAAATTGTAAAAATTACATCTGATGGTGGAGTCAGCAGTACAGAGACCTGTAAAAAGAAGTAATTACAATGTGATGTTGTAATGTGAATAAATACTTGATTTGCTTCACTCTACTACATTAAGATAACACAGTATTTCATTCTATTCATTAAATGTCTTTCCTCACAATATTTTATGTTTCAGTGTATTTAAAATAAATAGAAGACGAACTGTGGGGTTGGCTAGGACTGTATAACAGTCTGATGTACCTTCTTCTTCTGTACATTGTTATGGAAAACTATTCAAAAAAATTAATGAGCCACACTGTGTCACTGGATAACATGTTCCTTCATTACCATGAACACACACACACACACACACACACACACACACACACACACACACAAAAAAAAACACCCCATGCACCATAGTTTATTTTGGCTCAATCTGCCGCCACAATCACTCAATAGAGCACCAAATGTGGATTAATCCCCTGCTGAAAATAGTCCCTAACAAATGCACTATTTCTAAAACTACAGCAAAGTTTCATGACAAAAGTTTTTCTTTTTTTTAATGTAACTATACATTTCTAAAGTGAAGGTTTACATCCTCAGTTAAACAGTCCACTAGCCAGAATAAAATGTTGGAATTGTACGTTTCTGCAAACCACAAATGTGTTTAATTTGCATGTTTCATCTGTATCATATCAAGGTTTAAAAAGTGATAAAATATATGAGATGTCTTTGTAATCAGGGGGTAGTGGAGATGGTGGATGGGGCGTCACCTAGAGATGGTTCCCAAACTCCAGCGCATTGTTGGAGACCAACAAACAACAAAACCAGTTGTGATTTAGCAAGTCATTGCTTTGTAGAGACCTGTCAGTGTTTTTCCAGCAGCTTTCTAGGCAGTAAACATGGATGTTTTGAAGCGATCCACTGGTGTTTTCCAGTACCTTTTTTAGGCACCAAACGTGGATGTTTTGTAGTGACCCGTTGGCGGGAAATTGCCATGAAAAGCAATTCAACGCATCCACGACATAATAACTGCGTAATGTATTCGCTGTTTGTAGAAATGTACAATGCAAACTATTTTTCTGATGATTGGGTTGGTAGGAAACAATGGGCTTTAAGATGACAGTGGCAAACAGTGCTGAGAGATGGACAGTTGACTGTGGGAAAAACATAGATTAATGTCAGCCTTATCCTCTATGTGTTGGCTGCAGGTTTAAAGGGATATTAAAATCATCTGCTTTCTCTATTTCCCAAATGTCCTACCTTCCCTGCATACTTTAACCAAACAATACTGTTTCCACACAGGATGTGTTGTACTAAGCTTCAATTATTGCCCTATTATAGTTCATCTAATTTAAAAGAAATAACTACAGCAGTGACAAAGATGAAATAATAACATATTTCTTTCCTGAAAAGGTGTTAAAATCTGATTTTAATAATACCATTTGAAGTGCTCTTCAGTAGGACTATTATTTTTGTAACGATGTAACTGCATAATTACATGTAGGAATAATTATTTCTTAAGAGGTCTAGTAGGAGAGAATGTAGCAGCAATACATTCTAATTAAGCCAGAGGCTGACGAAAAGCAGCAATAAAATTAGCTGGCAATCACTATTAGCAGAGTCAATTACTACACATTAGTAAGCCAAGGACACACACACACACTTACACACTCACAGACTTATATTGTATGCGAATGGATGCAGGCACTCTGTCTCTCTTTTTCCCTCTCTTAACGCACACTCACACACTCACACACACACACACACACACACACACACACACACACACACTGATATCCTGGGCCTCTATAATTATTTTAATAGGATTTTCTCTCTATTCAGCCTGAGCTTGTTGCTTTAATAACACCATTACAACCTGAATATAACCTCAATATATTACTGCCTGATATCGCTTTGCAGCCCGCCGCTGCGCTCTGTGTGTGTGCGTGTGTGTGCATGTTGGGGTTAATAAGCTGCTGTGTGTTTTAGAAGAGGCACTTGGCCCCGCTGCTCTCCCTCTTTGTCTCTGTGCATTGTGCGGCCGGGGAGAGAGAGCGCTGACAGCGGCAGAATAGCCTCTGGAGAATAAAACACCGGTCATTGTTTTCTATTAGCTAACTCTCCTCTCTGCGTTCCCTAACCTCGTCTCCTCATTTTACATTGAAATGAAATTGGCTGGGGAAATGTGAATAAATGTATGTCCGTCACAGAGAAATACACTCCTCCTTTTATCTAGGCTACATATTAAAGCGGCTCCCACCAGCGTGCTCTTTTCTCCAGAATAATGTTTAATTCCCTTAAACATGAGAATTAATTAGTGCAGATCTGCATCTCAATGGGAGCGGCTGCATGCTGTGGCCTATCATTACAGCCTCTCTGGGTCTATCACAAACACAGCCGTCACATCACGGTGCTGTAACTGCTACGGATGTGAGGAGAAGCCAGCCGGTTGTACTGCTGTTGAACTGAATCAGCACATAAGAGACGGCAGAGAGCTCCGGTTCAGAGCAGAAAACAGTCGGAGAAGTGGCAGTGAAGCTGTGAGGTTTCCACGGGACAGTTGTCTAAAACAGCAGTAGGAGCTATTATGGAAGCAGCCTTTAACTCTGTGGAAATAGCTTTGCTTTAATCTCAAACACTGTCCATATCAGCTCTGAGGCCATGATGTGCTTGGCTTTAGCACTATAGTAGTGTGGGTGTGTGCCATTGAGCAAACTAGATACATTTAAACAGTAGGGCAGTAGTCCCTATAAAGTAGTATAGCTTTGGTAACTGAAATTGTGTAGCTTACTCAGCGGTTTATTAAGACAGTCTTTTAGTGTAGGGTATAGAGCTGAAACAAGTTACTACAAGGTTAGCTACTATTCTGATAACCAAGCATTTAAGTCTCTTTTCATTTTTCAATATGAATACTTTTGGTTTTAGACTGTCGAATACATCACCATGGCAAGTTAAAAGTAATTTTTCACAATTTTCTGACATTTAGACAAGACCATTGATCAGGAAATAATCTATAAATTAATAAAAAAGTAGTTACTTTATTCATTCGTTTTAATATGTTAGGGCTGCATGATATAGCCAAAAGCTGGAATCTATTTTCTAACTTGAACGATTCACGATTTAAATAAATTATTTTTCTGCTTGTTGCTAGACTAAAATGCCATAGGTTCGAGCTAATAATGTTAGCATGTTGTATTTGTTTCAAAAACGTGTTTATTATAAAGGTTCATTCTCACTGCCTGCTTCATTCTCACTGCGGGACGGATTTGCATAATATACGCGCAGCACTTTTCCGCATTTAATCATACACACAGGCGCGGTATGGACGGGTCACTCCCAGGTCTGCGCCACGTCACTATAATCAAACAATTTCATTGACCCAGCTGTGTAGTTCCGCCGGCAAATTCCGCGGGGGTCAAGTCTGGGCGGAAACCTTTTTCACCACACAAAAGCTCCGCCCCAGTGTGCAAACTTCCATAAGAACCCATGAAATCAGCTTTTATAATTTTCCTTAAGAATAATCCGCGTGGATATTCGCCCTCAGTGAGAATGGACTTTAAGGCAGTTGTTCTGTCAGTTAACCTTGTGTAGCCAAATTTTGCAACGTTACCTTTGTCAAATGTTGCTGTTATCCCTGGCTTCATATGAGTAGAGGAAATCTCTGCTAGCCGCTAAGTTAATTTACACAATATAAAATGCCATAGGCTTGTGCTAATAACATTAGCACGTTGTATTTATGGGTAAAATGTGTCAAGCAAAAGACAAGCACTTTGTCTGTGAATCCTGTGAGTTATAATTAAGCCGAATTGTGTATTTGTGTTTGAAATTGTCGCTATTAACCCTATGGGCCCAAAAGACGCATAGTGCGTCCAAATTCACACCTGTTCTTCTCTATGGATTTTCTCCGCAACCGTTCATCATAGCGAGAAGCCACGCATATCACGTGAAACAGCGGAATCATAGCTTTCCAAGAAGACACTTGTTATGAAGTACTTGTCGGTAGTCCAGTGTTTTCACAGCGAAAAAAAAAGATAAAGTTACACTAAAATTATGTATAACAGCGCTTTCATACAGCTCTGCACACACATTACTGTTGGATAGATTACTCGCGAATGCAGGGTCGCACAGACACATGAAAGCGCAGGACCACACACATCATTGTGCTGTCATCCCATCATGCTATAAATCCAGATCAAGTGTCTACAAAATAAAAACCTGATGAATTTCTTTACAACCCATTATACAGATCCTGTTATCAGTCACTTCATATAGTGAGGAATATCGTATCTTACCACGTCTTAGGCTTGCGTGTGTTTCTCCCTGTCTATCCCAATTTGTAGTCCGGCTTTCAAGATGCAAATATCTCCATATTGTCCAGTTGACACTCCATCAAACTTTGTATGACAAGACCAGTCACTTCACCTTTGCGCACCCAGACAACTGCAGCCTAATTATGCATGCGTGACAGGGCAGTAGTCACCATATACATTGAGGGGGACACGTGCCCCCCCACCAATGCCCAAAATTTCCCCCCCAATATATAACTGAAACTGAAAAACAAATATTATCTTGGAGGACATCATTGCACTTGGTTGACTATTTTTCTATGATCTCGGATGTAAATATTGCATGTTT
>NC_065509.1:7751646-7794094 GCF_006386435.1 Epinephelus moara | reverse complement strand
TTCATTGATATAAAAATTAATATAAAATACAGGCACATAAGAGGACATGTAATGATGGCAAATCTGGTTAGCCCAGATTGTCCTGAAAAAACCAAGATATAGCATGTGTATGTAGCCTTTATAATGACTGTGATATGAGCTTAAAAGTAAAGGCAGTAAAAATACCCCCAAAAGGCCTAGGGCCCATAGGGTTAAGACATGTTTAATGTGTGTTTTGAGTGTGTTTTGAATCAACTAAACTTTACAGTACTTTATAGAAACCCAACTGCTAACCTGTGTTTTTGAGGTGTAACCACAGAGACAGACTGGAAAAAGAACCCACACACAGTTTACTCTGATGGCTTCAACTCAACAAATGAGCCAACTTTGTCAGGTGCCTGTGAAAAAGCAGTTGATTCTTCTTGATTTTCTCTCATACAGTAGATTGTCAGATTCACTACAAGATAACATAAGCCAGACAGCCATCCTGTCAGTCCAGCAAACTGTGTGACTAGGTGTTTTTGCACCAGAGGGACTTTTTTTTTATCATACTGAGAACATAGTTCTAGGAACCCTCTTTTTATTTTCCCAGCACAGGAGGAACCTTGATTACGTTAATGTTCGTTGATTGATCAAACACATGAGCCAACGCAGCACTGGCAACCACCATTGATGACCCGCTCTACCTTCTGAGCCACAGTTGCCCCATAATATAATCTTTATAATTTTGCATGACTGTGTTACATGGATCATTGTGTATGGAGCTCACTGATTGGCCCAGGAAGCTGACTATCACCTGGTGTTAACCCCACCTTATACAAAGCTTTTTTTAAGTCATGGGGTCTGTGACATTGTTGGCTTCATGTATCTGTAAAAGTTGTGACTTATAGGCCTTTAAACTTAAGTCTGCATAATGTAAATGTTCCTTTGTGGCCATGACAGGACTGTTACGGAAAAAAACACAATGCTCTTACTACATTTGGCACCAATTGCATGAAAGTAGGCAGAGTCACGGCTGGAGAACGACAGGGAGTTGAAAAGTAAAGGTATTAAGGAAAAACAATATCTTCTGTTCTCTCACAGTCTGCATCACTGATGGATTTTAAAACTTTATGTAAAACCCATCTGGGGAATGTTCTCACAAATGTAATCATTTAGAGTGAATATAGAATTCTGATGCCTATTTGGAACGGTTCAACAAAGTAAGCCCAGTAACAAATTGACATGGCATTTTGTTGTAACTGCATTTAGTTCAGGCGTGGGCCATGTTTGAAGTGTTACTAAAAAGTTAAAGGGTCAGAGTGAGTGAGATTGCTGTTGTCAATTTTTAGAACGGTGACTCAGGTGCTCACATTACGCTCTGTAATGCATGTCTAAAAGGGGTTTAAATGCTGTCACATGGAAACAGTATTTGCACCAAAACAATGGAACTTCTTTTGTGAATCTATAAGACTCTTGTTGAAAAGACTCAAGTTGTCCAAAATCCAATGAATTCATTGTCCTGAGTTTTATGCATTTCTTTTTATAATGTGTAAAATGTGTTTTCTGTAGAGTGCAGCTCACAGGAAGATAAAACTGAAATAACAGAATGAACCACCACACTGTGGACCACTGCACCATATTTCCATTCAGATCTCCTTTACATAGTGTAACAATATAATTCTAGCTGCCAGTTGTGCAGCTGTAATTTAACGGCTTGGCTGTCAATGTGAATCAGAATTTATTCTTAAATGCCTGCCTGCTTAAATAAAGGTTAGATTAAAGGAGACAAATTAAAGGAAAATGTTAAATTAAAGTAGAAAATAATAAAGTTATTCATCGGTGAGTTGTCAGTGTTGATCATCTCCTTTAACTGCAGTTTTATTGTCCTGATTCATTATCACTGCAATCATCCCACTATCTCAGCCTAGTCAAAACACATTATCCACCTGGAATGACATTATCACTGTCTACTTCAATGACATTAGCATGTCAGTTTGACTGAGAGGCGTGCAACCAATCCAACGCATGGCTGCATCCTGAGGAGCTTCAGACAGCCAATCAGCTGTCAGAGCCACAGATGTCTCCTCCTCTTAGGGTGATGAGCAGCCAGTCAGAACCTGAACATGAGTTTGCTCAACACAGGCTGATAAGACATCTCATTTTCATCAAACTGCCTGCTTATGTTCATATGTAATATTTCCTAATGTCAGTCAGTATAAGGATAGGTTCAGTTGTTTTCAGGTCTGTGTAAAACACATTAACACTGAAACACTAATCATTTTTCCAATTAATACCGGTTCACCAAGAGATCTGATCCAGACAGGGCTCTAATGATGGGGGTCAAAATTCAGTCCTTGCTCAATGAAAAAGCATTTTCCAAAGTTTATCTTAAGTAAACACAAAACTTCAGTTCAGCAGTCTAAGTTAAACTGATAAAAAGGTAGGCCTGTTTTTCAAAGTTCATGTCTTTCTCTACAAAATTCCTTCTAGTAGAAGCTAGTTAGCCTAGCTTGCTAGCATTAGCACTGATTCCCACATTTTTATTAATATTCAACACCTGCTGAGTCATTTACAGCTCCTGCACACTTAGTGTGTGCAGTTGGTCCTGTATTAAAGAAAGGAATTCAGCGTCCTCTGGCCAAGCAGACTGAAGTTATGCACAGTAACATCTTCTGGCTGAGCCAGCTGATTTCCTGCTAGCTCCCTGCCAGTGTTGGGCAGTAACAGTATTAATATTGCTTTTTCCAGTAACGTGTAGTGTAACTAATTACTAGTAAAATTTCCGTATTAATATTGTTGTTACTTCAAAACCAAACAACTCGTTACATTACTTTTGTTATCACATCACTACTGACTTGAACAACTTGACAACAGTCACATCAGCAGACTCATATTTGTAAATCGTCATGCTGCACGGGCATGTCACAAAGCAGCAAGCTGGTTGGAAACACTTACCTTAGCGGCTGGAAATATTCCCATCACTTTGATGTTGTTGGGAGGAAAAATTACAAGAACACTTGCTGCTGCAGGTAGTCGGGCTAAAACTCTTTCCACTGCAACTAACCAGCCTCAAACCTCTGGTCTGAAACACCTTGACTACTATGAATGACAGCACAACAATGTGAAGCTCCAGGAAATACACACCACCAAAGGTGAGCCCCCCACGGCCATGGACATTGGCTGTAGCCCTGGCTAAACAACGAAAACTGGATTTTAATCGTGGAAAGCTGCGGGCTACAAAGAAGTAATGAAGCTTGTGGATGGATATGTGGTGGATGAAAAGTTGCTCCATGAGTGACTCTCCGTCTTCCCAAGGTAAAAAAAAAAGCTATCTAGTCTTAGCTACTTAGCAGCAATTACCCTGATATTCACACAGAGGCATACATCTGAATTTTGGGAGATACGCAATTACCAATTTTATGGGGTGTAACGGAAAAATAATATAACAAGTAGAGTAATGAATTACTGTTGGCAGAGAGTAATAAGTTAAGTAATAACATTACTTTTGAAAAGAGTGACGAGTAACAAGTAATTTATTAAATTTTTTGAGTAATGAGCCCGACACTACTCCCTGCACCATACGTGTATAATAATACAGCCCATTCTCACTCCACTTGTTAGTGATGTTGTTGTCAGAGTGCAATGCACAGAGGCAACTTTTGCACCTTTTCTCACTTTTAGAGGCAGTGGGCAACGACCCAAATCATGAAATACTGCCACTTTTTCAGTGGACGTTAGCATCAGACATGGACCGAGAGAGTTGCCGTAGCATTGTTCCGACCTCTCATTAGTCTGACGTCCCGTTGTTCCGATATGTGATTATACTAGGCTATACTGTATTTGTGTATCACAGAGGATCAGCAACGCAACAAAAGTAGGCTACTGGTCAAGATACAAGTTTTCATAGAGAGGAGAGAATGAGACACCATAACCATTAACTCTGGGGTCGGGGTTATGTGGGGAGCTCTCCGCGGTGCTGAACGGCTCCCGGCGGCCACGACCGGCTCTGGGTCAGCTGGGAAAGGCCTAAGGCAAAGCAGGCTCACGGCTTATGTGTTTGCCACTTTCTTTTTCATTTTAACCAATGTCGGACCAATGGGCAGACCCCCGAGAGAGGCTTTTGGCCCTAAAAACAAACTATTTTACCCACATTGTGAGTTTATTTTGAAAGACTGTATTCATGTAATGAGCAGAAAGAGATAATTTCCTGGGAAAACTAAAGTGTATTTTAAAAAGAAACAAAGCATGTAACAAGTGATGCAACAAGCAAGTTGACACACTGTCCGTAATCCTCCATAACTGACGCAGGAGAGCGTCATATTTTGACGTGTATGTCCACTGACAAAGTGGTGGTATTTGATGAGTTGGGATGAGAACGTGTTGAATAATAGCTACATAGCAGATGCCAAGATGGCACCTTTTCATTCCAATGAGAATTGCTTGCCTGGCGGACATGCCAAAAAAAAGTTTCTAGCTTCCAGGTTTACTTCCGGGGTATGCTGCCCACTGAATATGCCTAGTTATGTCTCTCCCGCTGGCTCTGCCTCTGAGTCCCCACTAATGTGATAGACTTTATATTGTGACTGCTTTCTCTGCTTAAGGAAATTTACAAACATAAAACCTCCATAGATGAAAAATTCACAATAGAGTCATAATTGACCCTGCTTGCAGTTAGAGGTGTCCTGTCAACAATTTAACAATTGTCTCCTTGGTCTATGGGGAAAATGCTTTTCGGTCCACAGGGGAGTGGGCCAGTGACTTGATACTGCAATACAGAATGTGGCCACTACACCAATTTAGCCTCACAACTCAACGCTGTTACAAGGGGCTTGGTTCAAATACTACCTGTTATTTCTTGTGCCCGCCCACGCAGTTATCGCACCAATTAAATTATGGTAACAACAGTGTCAGTTGCTACCAAATAGTCCACTGGTGAACTCCAATATAATGCCAGGTATAGATGGGGAGGACAGGTACCAAACTTGGCAACCTCACAGTAACAACAACACACCAGCAGTACACGGCTGTTGCTCCCCAATGGAAATACGTTTTTAGTGGTGAAAAAACATATCTTTTTTATTTATAAAACATCTCAGCTTCTGGGCACTCCTCACTTTTTTTCTTAATCCAGCTACTTTTCCAGTATGATATTGCTACTTTCAGGAAACAGCAGATTATGATTTACTCTCACACATAAAATCCACCTGCTTTTTTAGTGTTAAATCCACAAGACAAAATGTAGTGTCACAATAAGCTGAAGTTGTATCTTTTTACTGCTGAATCTCCTACAGCATGATATGGATTTCACATCAAAGGAAAGTCATAAGGTGGACAGAGATGAAATCAAAAGTATTAAAAATGTACCTTACACATGTGTTGTAGAGAGAGATAGAGATGCGCAGTTAGATACATATTTTCTTAGGTTTCGGATTTAATTGTAATAAAAATTGTGAAAATAACAAGGATCAAATTATTAGAAGGAAAGTGTGACCTGCTCTGTGAAAATGTCCCATTAGCTGCCTGCTGACTTCCATCTCAGCACACTGATGTCTAACTAATGTCAAACTCAGCGGGTGGTGAAATCTGGAAAAGATTAACAAATTGTTGTAATCAATTCATTTTTAGCGTATAATATCATCTCAGAGAGTGTACTGCTGGTGGGCTGCACATCTCGAAACCATTTAAAGAATCGATTTGTAGATTTTACCTGCTGAACGTTTATTTTGTTGAGCAGACAGATGATGACACACATTTGGCTAGAATCTGGTCAAACTGGATAACAATAATAATTATTTACAGGCTTCTACTTTATTGATTTTGTTTAGCTGCAGTGGATTTTAAGAGTTTAAATGCAATACAATGCAATGATTTATTTAGTTCAACACAATGAATCATTCTTATTCTATTATTTATTACTCTCTGTTGAAATACAAAACGTGCCAGTACCCATGAAGAGTGGCAAAAAAGAGGATGTTTGGATCATTGAGATTTTGGGTTACTGCTCATCTAGCAGGCCTGAGTGGAGCTAGCTAGGCCAAAAAAAAAGTGGCAACGGCTTAAGGCCTCAGTACATCCAACAGCTTTTACTCCCACCTCATCAAATATGGCAGCTTGCCAGTGGCCCTACGCTTCAAACTGTCATGCTCTAGGTACCCCTAGAGTTGGTTTTTGAAGTGTCAGTTTCTACATGCATACAGTGTCAACAACAACAAAAGTCAATGGTTTGGGTTTAAAAAAAAGGGCTTGCTATGTAACCTAACTGATGTTTATAAGTTAACTACATTTTATGACTACATAGTCAGGTGACTTAATTAGTTAAAATAACTCAAAGTTTACTTTTGGTTTCATACAGGACACAAACAGTGGCCTCCAGGGTGAAAGTCCTGCTATTCTTTGACCTCCTTCCGAGGCAGACTTTCTCGCTCTTTACACATCAGTTGCTCTGAGCATCTAACATTGTTGCAAATGGTTGGGTTGACATTGAAGTTAATTCAAAGCCTGGTGCATCTCAATACCAGATGCCAAGAGGTGTGAAAAAGCATTTGTATTTGACAGCCTGGCAATGAGAACCGGTTGGTCTGTCTAAGAGCACAAGTGTTTCCAGGGTCTGTAAGTTGGGGCTAAAGGCCTGCTCTCTTTACCTCCGTGTCCCTGTATCTGAAGTCTGTCTCAGTGCAATGAGTCATACAAATGAGGAAATTGTTGCACACTTTCAGTCTCTTCTCGAACCCCATTGTATCTCATATTTACCTCCATGTTGTTAAACCATTATCTTCTTGTGTTCTGACTTTCCATTTCAGGGCGAGACAATGGTGTCTTGCACTTGCTAAAACCATTGTGTTGTACTGTTAAATACATGTTATAGTACTTGTTTGCAATGACGTGACTATAATGATGCTAAAATTCAGATGGAGGGCAGGAAGTGATAAATCCATACTGCATGAACTGGGTATAAAGGAATGTAACTACTTAAAGGACTGGATGAACCTGCAGGCTTCAGGTATTGTCAGAAAATTTAAATTCATGTTGAATGTGACCCATACAAAACAAAGAAATTTGACTTTTCCCACAACTTGACTGATATGCCTGGTGCGGACATAATCATCATTACAAATGACCTCGTCCTCCAGACCTCCTAACGTAACTTACGTTACACAGCTGATGAGAGCATACAAAGGTCTAGTGGACTAAAGCTGCTTTGTATTCTGTTAGGTCCCCGACTGAAATAACTGCTGTCTTGTTTTTGTCCAGGTGAGTAAATCTGGTAAGTAACAGTCGTCAGCGTAACATGGGAGCGGCATCAAGACTTTGTTGGAAGTAGGTGATAAGTGGTGTTACAGCCTTACTAATTTGTTAAAGTCTATATGTTTTATAGTGTGTTGTATTTTCTAATGCATGTTATTGTGTAACACAGCCGACCCCAGGGCAAGAATCTGCCCTGGGGTCCAGATAAGCCCTGCTCGGGCCCTGTCAATCTTTTTATGCTTATGAATCCATAGCGTTCGTTGCATTCTAAATCAAGTTAAGTTGTTTTGATCCTTTTCATTCAGTTAAACTCATCATAATTTGCATTAAAAAGGCAGGCAATGACTGTACCCTTCCTAGCCCCTTGTGTTTTTGCAGGGGAACAGGAAACCCCCCCTGCAAGGAATATGTGGCTGTTTACAGCAGGTATTGGTATGAGCCAGTGTGGCGAAGCCTGACAAGCCGATACTGTAGCCTTTTAACAAGGCGAAGCTTCAGGTCAGGGCCGGCGTGGCTTTGCAGGGACAATTCACTCAACGGTGCAAATCAATAGAGAGAGAGAGAGAGAGAGAACAGATAATAATGGAACAAATGAAAGGGACTTCCCAGCGTGGCCATGGCTGCATCTGGATAGTGAATATCTGGAGGGGAGCATGATACTGGTGCTTTAGGTAATAGACTTAGCCCTGATATGCTATTCCAGTTAATAGTCTAATCCAGTCCCATGCCTGCTCTCGCCAGGTTATAGCCCTATCCCTGCCACAGCCTATTCACAGAGATAATAAACGAGCACGGTGATGGGCTGTATATCCCTCCTCAGCCTGATAAGACGCCGGCAGGGAAATGAAATTCTGCTTTTGCTGAAACATTATGATTTATGGATTGGGAGCACAGCACTGGTGGCCTGTGCTGTGTCCACGAGCACTCATATCTGTGTGTGTAAGTGTGTGTGTGTCCCTGTGTGGAGAGAATGTTTATGTGTAAGTACTGTGTGCATGTGTGTATGTGCTCACAGAATGCAGGATGTCCACTGTGTACATATGTGTGTGTATGTGTGTGTGTGTAATGTAAAGCAGTGCAAGCAGTTAGTTAATTCAACCCAGGCCTCCTTATACTATCAGACTGTGATTGTAATTCCCTTCTTCTATTGAAGCACAACAATAAATCCACTTTATAGTTTATTCCATTGAATCACTTCAATAAACATACACATTCATTGGAAGGTCAGATGACTAATCTCTTTACAACACACTGCTACTATCAATACTACTACTAATAATAATAATTGTTATTATTATAATTACAATAATAATAATAGAACTAATAAATAAGCATTTATTATCATAATATTCAGTAAAACCTAACTTTAACCCTCCCTATTTAGCATTAATAAGACACACTTAACACTTAACAAAAACCCATGCTTTTTGTGCATAAGCCCAGTTTGCATAAAAAGTGAAAGGATTCCTGTTATTGACTCATTTTGGCTACAGCAATTATCCTTGTTCTGGAGTCTACAATCAAAACTGCACAACAGTTCGTATGATATTCCACGAATTTGTGCTCCACAAATAACGTGACAATTACTATCGAGTTACGGAGGTTAGGTTAATGCAATAAAAGTCTCTGGTTAAGTTTAGGGAAAGACACATGGAGAGGATGTTCCTTAAAGTGACTCAAAGTCCACACAGATCCAAACACGTAACTCCGGGGCGAAAGTCCAGTTTTTTGTGACCCTTCCACCACCCCAACTTGCCTTCTTACAAGCGTTCACAACTTTTTTCCTTGTTTACTGCCATCAGCACATTGGTCACATGATCACAGCCTTTCAAAATATGTGGGATATGCACGAATTTGGGTGCATTGGTGTTAGTAGGAAAACATCTGAAACATTAAGAACAACCTGCAAAGTGACACTGAACCAAAATGTACAGAGGCATAAACACAATAAAATATTTTCCTATTTTTTAAATTGTATGTTTCTGCCTTGTATGCACTGCATATATCTATCTGCCTTGTATGCGTTGCGCGTCGGGGGTTCTATTCCTATTTTCCCAGTATTCACCGGCTCATTATACATTATCCCGCTTATTACACAGCTAATTATCAGTTAAATAAATAATTTGAGACAGAATATGGATTAATTATACGATTTTTATTGATTTATAAATTAAATTGGGAGGAGAGAAAAAAAAACTGCCGGCAACGGCTGAATCTGCGCTACAATAGCTACAGGGAATCAAGAGAAAATGAAAAGAAAATAGCCTAACAATGCACATCTTGTAAATTATTATTTTAATGCGGTAACGGCTACGTTAGCCCGATAAAAAAGTAACTGTTGTCAGGGCAGCGTCCCTAGCAACGCTGGGCTACATAGCAACGGTCATTACACAGTAATATCAGACCTCTGAATGCCGCGACTGACCAATCAGAATACAGCATTTAATAGAGCCGTGTAATAAAGGGTAATAAAATGTTTATGACAGACTATAATGAAGTTGTGAGCAGATATAAGGACATTTTAGTATATTAGATAATTTGTCAACAATTTTAACTCCACCTTTGAAACATTTGTATCTGGCAGAGGTGTCGACTCCAGTCACAATACTTGGACTTGTGTTAGACTTGAGTCACAAATTTGATGACTTTAAACTTGACTTGACAAAATGAAAAAGGCTTAAGATTCGACTTGGATTTCAACACCAATGACTTGTGACCTCACTTGGACTTGAGCCTTTTGACTTGAAAATACTTGATAACTTTCCCCAAACCCAAAGATTTAAAAGTATGTTGGCGATGTTGACATAACTTTAACCCTAACGACATAAAAGTACTTGATTTACTATTTTACAACATTTACATTTACATTTACGTTATACAACAAGACAGGATACAAAATTAAGTATGTTGTGGAATTGGTTAATAGTGCTACCATGAACATGCAATTTTTTTTTTTAAAGTTCAGTCACACTTGTTCAAACTAACTTGTTTAGCAAATAAAGACAAATTACTAAATAAGCTAATTTATACAATGTAAAATGCCATAGGCTGGCGCTAATAACGTTAGCATTTTGTATTTGTTTGGAAAATGTGTTTAGTAGGACAGTTGTTTTGTCAGTGAATCCTGTGAGTTGTAATCGAGCCAAATTGTGTGCCGTTACCTTTGTTAAATGTTGCAGTTGTCCCTGGTTTTATATAAGAAGAGGAAAAGATTGCTAGTTGCTAGGCTAATTTATACAATGTAAAATGCCATAGGGCTCTGTTAATAACGTTAGCATGTTGTATTGGTGGGGAAATGTGTCCAGATAAAGATAAGTGTTTGTCTGTGAATGCTGCGAGTTATAGTGAAGCCAATTTGTGTACTTGTGTTTGAAATTGTCTCTATTAAGCCATGTTTAATGTGTGTTTAATGTGTGTTTTGAATTAACTAAACTTAACAGCACTTGACAGAAACCTCTGCCACTGACTAGCATTTTGGAGGTGTGACTGCAGAGTGACACAGACACACCACCGCACAAGTAAAAATGCCCACAACAGCATAGGCTATGTGCATAGAGTCTGCGCCCAACTGTAATCCGGCTTTACTTGTGACTTGTAAAACAATGGCTTGGCTCTGATATCTGGTGTAGGCCTATAAACAGTAAAAAGGATATTCATCTTCTAACCGCTTCATCCTCTTGAGGGTCGCGGGGGGGCTGGAGCCTATCCCAGCTGACATCGGGCGAGAGGCAGGGTACACCCTGGACAGGTCGCCAGACTATCGCAGGGCTGACACATAGAGACAACTATTCACGCTCACATTCACACTCAATTCACTCAATTCAATTTAGAGTCATCAATTAACCTAGTCCCCAATCTGCATGTCTTTGGACTGTGGGGGGAAGCCGGAGTGCCCGGAGAGAACCCACGCTGACACGGGGAGAACATGCAAACTCCGCACAGAAGGGCTCCCACACCCAGGATCGAACCGGCAACCCTCTTGCTGTGAGGCGACAGTGCTAACCACCACACTACCGTGCCGCCCAGTAAAAAGGATATTCCACACATTTTGTGTATCACTTCCATGAGGGTCCATGTGTCACAAGAGACTCCTTAAAAGAACAATGGTCAAAATAAAAGTGGCAGATGCTGACATGTAATGACTTTTAGTTCCTAATATGGGTGTAAGGGGCAGTGCCACCCTGTGCCAACCTTTTAGACACGCCCCTGCATGACCCTACTTTTTGATGAACACAGTTACAGCTGTAATCATATTTATTGATATATGATTATGGTGTGTTGTAAAGCATTTATGAACTCTTTATACACGTTGAGCTTGAAGAATCATTTCTGATAAATACTCACTAGATTTCCTCTGGAGCTTTCAGATGCATCTCATTGCCTTCATCAGTAGATGGAGTTTGCTCCATCGTTATGGAGAGCACAAAGTATTTCATAAACAATAGAATTAATAAATATAATTAGGCCTAATAAACTCAATACATACTGCAATAGATAACAACTGTGTCGTATTATTTTGTCAATCATTCAGTATTTGCTTTAATGGAGTTATGGATGCTTTACATAACTACTGACAAATACATTACAACAAACACTTTAAATGACCATTCCAACTACATCATAATGTGTTGTGAAATATTTATTATGTGGCTTATATATGAGGATGAAATAAAGAGTTTATATATGGGGATGAAATAAAACACTACTAAATGATGTGATGGTTAATGCTGTGATGAAGGGTAAAGAGAAGGTGTCAGTGGCGGATAGAGACACGCTCACAGCGAGCAGCACAGCGATCAGACCCCAGCAGTATTTTCAACACATTTTCAGCTTTTCATATCCTATTAAGGTGATGTGTGTGTCTGTGTGTTTGTGTGAGTGTGTGTAAAATGTTGTAGGAGTGAGGGCAGCACCACTCAATTGACCTCAGGGTCAAACCACTTGACCTCTGACCTCCCTGAGGCTCGCCCTCTCTTGCATGCACCCAGATGGAAAGAGAGGGAGAGAGAGAGAGAGCAGGGTGGCTGCGCTGGAGATGTTGTTCTCTCAGTCTTTTATTCATCACATCATTACAGCTTTTTTCACATGTTGTGTGTATGATGGGTGTAAAAGTGACACAATAGTATGTTTGTATGTTTTTAAAATGACACCTTGTTAATTAATGAACTGACTGCAATACAGACGTGTGCTGTCAGGCCTGTGTGTGTCTCGCAGTTTTTGTCTATGTAATATCAGCATTGTATAGATAACCTGGTGCATGGATCAGTGTTAGAAACACACAGTGCACTATGGAAGTATTTTAGGAGTAACAAGGCTATGTGTAGTGTTGTAATGTAGGTATAATTCTGACTCATTATGACTTTCATTTCTAGGGGTTTCACCAGTGGCATAAGGAAGTGACGGGCCCCATTGCACACTATTGTGATGGGCCCTAGTGCACGCTATCGTGCACGTATTGTCTTGACACAAACAGAGACCTGACATAGGACAACATCAGCATACATATTACCCAGCATCCATCATTGCATATCTGACAAACATGTCAAAGAAAGTAAGAAATTAATAATTTAAGTGAAATACTGACTATTTCAAAAAATCAAAAAAAGAAAACCATGAGGACATATATAGCAAATGGCACCATTTTTGAATCATTTATCTTTCAACACAGGTATATTTCAAAGGTGGCAATCTGAATCACTTGCAAGGGCCTGCTCTCTCTATAGGCCCCTCCACCCCAGGGGCCCCAGTGCAACCACATTGCCTGCATTGTCTATATTAAGGCCCCTGGGTTTCACTGATTTCTATTTAGTGATGTTATCATGTTCCCAGATTACAGCAATTATCTTGATGGGTACAATGTTTCATCACCAATGGAAGCAAATCCCAAAAATAACATCCTAACAACAGTTTATATCTGTGAACAGTTACTCTGTAGGTTGTGTGTAAAGAGCAGCGGGACCATAGATATAATACTGGAGTGATGTCCTCTGTATTTGATCTGGTCATTTGGGTTTTTAGCAAACACTGTGTAATAATGATGTGGCATATGGTATTTTTTGAGTCAATATATTTGACTTTTAGGCCGAAAATATTAAATAAAAAGGGGGCTGAAGAAGCATGTTACAGACAGTGAGGGGACACTGGAGGACAGAAACTTTTCATACAGGTATTAAAAAACAAACAGCAAAATAAAGTCTCTGATTTGTAGCCACAGAATTTTGATTTATTTTCTTTTTTTTCTCAAGTTAGTTATGCTCCCATGCACTTTTTGTTTTGTTGTTTTGTGTCCTGATCCTGAAGAAATTATGCTTTCATCACAAGTTTCTGTTTTTATATTTGACTGCTACCCTAAACTTGAACTTCAGCAGTAAATCCTGAAAATCTGTTGGACATTATAACACCTGTGTTGCTGTGACACTGCTGAGCTGTGTCCACTGGGTTACAGTAATATGACTGCAGTGATGGAACTTCAGTTTTACCCCATCTAGTGCTGAGGAGAGGTAACACTCAGGTACAGTATGTCCTGTAGATAAGCTTATTGCACTAGAGGAGGACTAATTCTTCCTCGCCCACAGAAAACAATCCAATATTATTCTCATTGTACTGACAGCTGTACAATAATTAACAAGTAGGTTTGACTTTTATTTTGTTTGTAGTTTCCATCCTAAAAAAAGCCTCACCACTGTTCACCTCTGCTGTCAGAGCTGTTTGAGATTATATTTCATGTCTTTCTCTCTCTTTATAGGTTAGATTGTTTCAGATATTTCTATTGTTTCTGCTGATGATGATCTTATAAAGGTCTCCAAGAGTCCTGGGACAGTTTTATATATTCCTATGCCACCTAGGATACCTGCGGGGACCCACATTCTTTTGAATAATAAATCTCAGGACACCAACACAGCTAAATGGTTAAGGTGCATATAAAACAGCAACGTCCACAGTCTGACTGGCCAGTGACGTGTGTTTCATGTCATACCCTTGTTTCCTGTTTGCCTCTGTTTTCCAACAGGCTAAAATATATAAAAAATAATATTAAAAAAGGAAGAGTCAGGCTCATGTACTACTTGCAAAACATGTTTTGATTTTCTGTTTTTCAAAAGATGCCACACAGTTTGTTCCAAGATATGTTAGTTTGGCATGGGGCGTTTATTTAACAGAAAGAGAGGAGAGACAATGAGAGACAGGGGGAGACATGCAGAGTCCATCTGGGGACATGTGTGTCTTAACCATGTCTAAAATCATTTCAAATATACTATCTGTTAAAACCAGCAAGCTCTTTTTGATTTCAATTCATTTAGAGTTACAGTGTTCCTTCACTTCCAAAACACTGTGTGAAAAATCTTTTGTGAAATTCAACGAATTTCTGTAGAAGGAAAAAAATGAATTCACATGAAGGGGAATGGGATTCATTTTTCTGTGTATAGTCACAAAAACTTGTGACAGAGTTTTCTGCAAAAATTAATGTTTTATATTGCACAAACACCAACTAAACACCGAACATCACTTCTTTAAGGTGCCATGCATTTTTATCATCTGATTTTTATTTTATTTTATTTTATAACTATATGGATAATCAGCATTAAATATTGCATCAATACTGAAAAATTCCGAGATGAATTATTACTTCTGATACCTTAAAAATAATAGTAATAAAGCCATTTCATCAAAAGGCCCAACTTGGAGCTGAGACACTCGTGCTAAACCTTTGACCTCACTGTGTCAGTACACTTTGTTTTTAACTTACTAACATTACTTTTACATAACATTCGTTTTTGAATTTAATTTTTTTTTTCTCAAGAAAATTCACTTTCAAACTAATTGTGTGCTATTTTATTTCAGTTATGAACAGTTTACAGGGGTTGTTAGTTAATTTCGAAGCCATTACTTTACAGGGTTACTGTAAAAAAAAACAAGGTGTGTTAGTATGTGTTAGTAAGGTGTTTCACAGTGTGAGGAGCTCTCCTGAAGGGATGAACTGCATCTTTCCAGAGCATATTCCCTCATTTGGTGTTTTGATGATGGTGCTAGAGAGGCAGGTGTTCAGGTGAGGTGCAGGAGAGATCTGGTGACTCTAATCTGACTTTCACTTTACTCATTTTTCAAGCTTTTCGTTCAGTTTTCCTTTCAGTTGTCACCCGTCTGTTATTAATAAAGTTGTATAGAATCACCTGACATCTAGCATGTGATTGCTTAGACTTAAGCTCTGCTCCTTTCTCTCCCTGTGCTCACTGACTCTCAGTCTCACCTGCTCATTACTCCTCGTGTTGAACTGCTGAACCTCCAGGTGTGCAGCCGAACCACTACAATCACTACACTCGTCACACACCTCCCTGCTTCGCCTCCTTCTTTCTTCTCCTCCTGCTTTCTCGGTTTCACCTCCTGTTCTTCTCCAGAACTTGATTCGCTCTTCTTCTACCCTCCTAGCTCCTTTCCTTTTCCACTTCCTCATCTTTACATTTGTCTCTCCTCCCTTTCCTCTCTTCCCCACATTCCTCCTTCTCCAGCCTCTTCACATCAACTCCCTCCCTTCCTCCCTCCCTCCCTCCCCTCCCTCCCTCGCTCCTCATCTCTGTCGCCGTTGGCAGCCTATTTAAATGCTCCATTGGAGAAGGATTAAGGTTTATGCAAGGTCAGTGTGGGATGTGATAATTATAATCACAGCTTTTTGCCTGGCCAATGACGGCCATTTGTTATTCTCAGCTCAGTGGCTTCAGAAGCCCCTGGGGGGGAGCTGGTGGGAGGTGTTGACAAGAGGCTGGCTGATTTACTGGGCCTCCTCCTCCCCCTCCTCTCCCAACACGGAGCGGGCTCGGGGCTTCGCGTGTTTCCCTCCTCTGTCTCCTTCTCCTCCTCTCTCCATCCCTCCTTTCTCTCACAGTTCTTTTCTTTGTACAGTATGCCCATCCCTCCGTCTCCTCTTTCCTCATCTACACTTTACTTTGAACCCACCTTTGCTTTGCTTTTTTTCCTCTCCTCCACTTCACTCTCTTTATTCAAGGGCATTTCTGTTGTATATGGAAGCTGTTGTACCTGTGAGGAAAGAGAAGGCGAGAACAGAGGTGTAAATGAAGTGACAGAAGGAAATAAAAGAAAGTCCTAAACAGAGACGTCTTGATTATTATTCTATCCAACATGAACAGTGGCTGTGACGGCTCATGGACGCAATAAGGAACTTTAAAAACCTGCATAAGTCAGTCAGATGTGAACACACAGACATGATACACAGATTTTTACATTCAGCTTGACTTACACTTATTACCTCTGATTTGTCAGTTGCAAATAAACATCCATAAATCCATTTAGAAATCATAGAAAATAGACACTGCCTGAGAATCATCATTTTTTTTAGTATCAAAGCAATCCAGTGACAGGTGTCTGCACATACATGGGTACACTGCAAATAGGAACTGCTAACAGCTAACCCAGGGTATTTTTAATGGTGCCAGTTTACCAAATTGTAGAGAAATATAGGCTAAAAAGTTGAGTTCAAGTTGCAGCTTGCACCATAAGTCCCTGAATCCACGGCAACATGACACTTCCTGTTCATAGAGTTAAATGTAAATGTAGTTTTCACAACATTAGCATGTTGCAGGGGATAGTCCACTCTTCTAGCTCAGATTGCTAAAGCACAAAATAAAACAAGCTTTTAAAAAGACAAGTAAAACAACACCTATCAGCCCTGTGAATGATATGATGTGTAACTTTTCTCCATTAAAATGTCTACAAATGACTGGACCAATGTTGTATACTTTGTTAAGTTGTGTAGTGTGTACTTACATTTTCAACACTAATGTTAGAATAGAGAAATCTTTAAGTTTTTAATTCAGAACACAGTCCATGTCATTTAGTGGCTGTAGCCTGGCAGTGGCATCATATCCCCTTTGTGCATGCGTCAGGGTTAGGGCTGTCTTCCAGAAGCTGTCATAAATTAGCCTTTTATTCAGTTTTAAGCCACATTTTTACATTTATACACTATTTAGATCTTCCTAATTTTTTGCTATATAATCTAACCGGATGTGAAACCTTAGTCATCTGATATGTGATGTGTGGATCTTGTGTTATCAAAGAAACAAGCCGGGCAAACATTGGCGCCAGCTCAGCTTCAGCCCCTGTTGTGCCAAACACTGATTTTTAAAGCAACACTTACCTTTCTGGAAATTTTACACTTTTCTTTGTTTAGGTTAAAATGCTATTAATAAACTGATGGCACACTGAAATGTAAGTGAATTCCACCAGAGATAAAAACTCATAATTATACCATTCTCATATGGTTCTAAGAAAACTCCGACCAATCATTGCAATGATTGGTCGGAGTTTTCTCCTGTCCTGTCTGTCTTCCCCACGTGGAGGCCTCTGACTGATGTAACCGCTTGTGTATGTTGTTTTTAAATGTTTTGTTTCTTTTTGCTTGGGGTATGCAAAATGTCATTTCGTTTTTGTGCTGCCCATAAAAATGACAAATAAAGAAGTTCAGTTCAGTTCATAATGTTATATATGACAACACAGCATCCAGCTGCTAATGGCTAACGTTAGCCTACTGTAGCGTAGCCTCTGAAACATTAACGTTATCTTCCTTGTGCATTTCCACTTACTAGTAACGTTAGCGCTACTATCTAACGTTAGCACTGTAACCTTATTCTAAAACTCATCAGTCATCACTGACTCCGGTCGAGTTTTGAAACTCGGGGGTTGCGTTTGCCTGTCTTGGTTAAAACATTACACTCGCTCTCCTCTTCGGTGTATCTAACATTACCTTGCCAACGCCTACGTCTATCATAGACGTAATGAGGACGTAATGGAGGAGGGAGGAGTAGGCCTTTGGAGGGAGGTGGGACTTGTGGATGTTCAAATTTTTTCTAACTGCTGTGTGAAATGCAAGAAAGGTAAGAGCTGCTTTAATGTGAAACTATTTAATTCAGTGTTTTTAGTGGTTTAAATCACTGGTTTTGTGTGTTTTGGAGAGGAAGAGGCCTCTGCGGATAATTCTGCTCATGGTAAAAACTTCCTAAACGTCTGGATCTTAAGTTAACAGTAAAAAAAGGTGAGCACACATTAAAAGGAGCTGGGCTAGCAGCCCCTCTACAACAAGCTGAACAGCATTGGAGAAACACTGATTTTTAACATGACACTGCTTTATTTAGCATTTTTTCCTGTTTAAATCACTGGGTCGGTGGGTCCATATGTTTTGGAGAAGAAAAGACCTCTGTGGATAATTCAGCTTCTGGTAAAAACCTCCTGAACAATGAACACAAAGGAATCCTAACGTTGACGCTATTGCTCTGTCTTTGGTTATTGTTTTGATTGAGAGACCCCTAGCAGCAAAATATTACATATTGTACTTTTAACCACATTTTACACATTTTTAGATTTAAATTTCATTTTTTATGTACAGAAATATGCTGTTAATATTTCACTTTGTACCTATTTATGAAGTTTCATATCCATCTGTGCCTTGGAAATGCTCGAACTGTCAGTAACCTAACATTATCTGTACAGAAAATAAAAGTGACTTTTACATTCAGAAACAAGGATGCACAAAATAACTACAGCCAAATGAGTTAAACCAATGAAAGAGATTTAATAAGGAACCTGACATATTTAATTTAAGCTAACCTTTGTAAATGATAAGGAATGAAACAGAATGGAATGAAATGCTGACGGTGTACATTGGCCAGCACAATCCCAGTCTGCAGCCTTGTCTACTGGGAGCTGCCCTCTACAACCTGAGTCTATACTGCTGCCTATTGGGAGCTGCCCAGAAAAACCCCAGCTTAAACTTGTGCACACTGGGATTTGGCCAGTACAAGCCCAGTCTATACCTCTGCCCTCTGGGAGCTAACCAATACAACCTTCCTTGCTTCACTCTTAGTGTGTGTTAGTGGAGGCTGCTGCTTTGCTTCGGTCTCGCTCTCAGGTTTTCTTGGTGATCTCTGGATTCTAACGTGTGGATGTATAACCACAGGCCTGTTTCTGGCTGCCATGTGCACTCTTGATGTTCACTACATGATGCAGAGCTAACCAAGCCTCCATCCATCATCCCTCCAGTCAGCCAGCACTGCCAGCCATGTTTGACTGCTCAGGACTGCTGCTGGGGAATAGATTGGTAGATTTGTCCAGCTCACACAGGCACACACACTCACTCACACACACAGGGGACTAGTCATGGCCAGGGATCAGAGTGTTTTCTAGTTGACTGGTGTTAGAACCTGAACTAAGCACAGCAGAGAGAGAGCAAAAGGCCAGGGTCAGACAGGGATTTGGGTGAATGACTCCTTTAAAGCCCGAGCAGTGCAGCTGAGCTGTCACTCTGTGTGTCATTCACTGTGGAGGAAGAAGCTCAGAGGTTGGAGACCCTGCTGAGGGGAGAGGTTGCAAGTTTGAATCCCTGAAACGTCTAGAAATATTATGCAAGAGATGGTGATATGTAGACCAACAAAGACAGGGCTAACAAAAACATGTTTTGTGCTCGTAGCGAGGCTTTGTGTGATTCCAGCTCAGTCACCAAAATAAAATGTTGGCACTGTACATTTCTGCAAACCACAAATATGTAATATTTTTGCATTTCATATGTATGAGCTAGTTCTGACATAGAAGAGGGAGGGATGGAGTGACATTGACTGCCAAGCAGCAGACAGCAGCAGACCACAGCTGAAGACCAGCTGTATTTTTTAACAAGAGCCCAGGATGTGCCCAGCCAAGTTTGTAGCGACCAAACCAGGTATTTTAAGCCCAAACATTGTGATTTTCTAACCCTAACCAAGCAGTTTTTGCTCCTAAACCTAACCACACATCACTGGCGACCTGTCCAGGGTGTACCCCACCTCTCACCCAGTGTCAACAGGATAAATGGTTACAGATAATATATTATACTGCAGTGTCAGCCATCTTTTTTGTTTGTTTTTCCCTACATAAATTATATTTATTAAACTTTGTTCACTCACTGCAGTGGCTCTGTGCCCCCCTTCATGGGGCTGACACCATAGTTTGACAACCACTGCCACACATTAACCCCAGTGCTGTCAAGAAATAAAATTGAAAATTGAAATGTAAAGGAAAGCTTCAACATATCCACTACATATGAAACATCCCCATGGTTTGCAGAAAACAATGCCAATATGTATTCTAGCGATTGGGTTGGTGGTTCATAATCTGCAGAGCTACAGTGAACCCACAGGCCATAAATGCTGAGATTTTGGCAAGTCAACTAGAAGGGAGGATGTGACCAAATCAAGTGTTACTTTTCGATAAATCCTTGAGCATGTTCAAATATTTCATTTTTTGCCTGGTTATAGGCTGTTTTACAGGGCCAATAATGCATCTTAACGTAATGAGTTTCATTGGTTTGAAACTAGCCTATTTTTAATGTTTCCATGAATCTATTTCAAAATATTTCCCATGACCTGAGAGCCTGGCCTGGTGGCAGTTACAAATGATGATACCCATTTGCTTCTCAAGTCAGTTTAACCTCCCTCAGCAGGTTTTACTCACTCCTCCTCTCCCACTCACTAAATGTTTAAGATGACTTTGTGTTAGCAGAGAACATAATCCTGGCAGCACTTAGATTGTAACCACAACATGATAATGAAAATAATTTAGTAATAAACAAACATAATATCTAAGAGTTAGGGTTGGAAAATTACCAAACAGCTTCCGGTGCATCACTACCTCCTTCTGAAATGGAGCTGGGCTGACTCTGATTTACATGTATCTGATAAAACCAAGATGGATTATAATCAGATTAATGATCTGATGAGGTGCAAAAAATGTGGCTGAGTGTAAATGCAACTGTTTTACGTCTAGTCTGGATTTTATCTTGATATGAGATTAAATAACAAGTGCGAATGATGCCTTAGGGTCTCTGAACAAAGCTTGGTGGCATTTTGTCTACTCCCACCATCATCCACTCCTTGGTAGTGACATAAGTAGATGAGGTTGGGTGGTAGCCTGGCATCACAAGACCAATTTGCAAATGCAAGTTAGTGTGGTACCTCTCACTTCATTTTCCCTTTCCAAGTGGTGTTATCATCGGCTGTAGACCAAAATACCTTGGACGCAATTGACCTATGGCTAAGCCACGCCCCCTCCACTCACTCGGACAAATTATCAACATTCAGTGACCGGCGCTATGGCAGGTGTCACAGTACACGGCATTTTGCAGGAGGCAATTGATGATTTTTTGGGGACATAACGATCAGATGTCATTGAGAAGTAACCAAAAGGGCCTAAACTACGCATTGGAGGGATATATTCATCATTTTATTGTTGAGAAGGTCGATGAAAAGCTTAAATTACAAGCCAAAATTTACAGGTCACAGTGTACGCTTGTGAACCGCATCTCGTTGCCGTCACCATCAAAGACAACAAGTTAAAGTGCCACTGAAGTTAAGGTTTTTGGCTCAGAATATGAGAAAAGGATAACGGCCTTTTTACCATCTTTACCAAGAGTGTCTCTCCGTTAGTTTGGTGCTACAGTATTTACACTGAATCATTCAGCATAACGTTTGCCAACCTTTGTTATCTCTGCCATTACAGATAAGTTAATGAAGCTAAGCTCCAGAAGTTAACGTTAGCTTAACTAGAGCCCTTTGGACAACAGCTAACAATGATGTACGATCACCAAAGTACAAAACTAGAACAAAATAGGCTAATGAACTCCCAGCAAACAAGGTGACATGATGAACAACGCAGCTAGGAGCTAACGTTAGGCTAACTTTAGCTAACGTTAGCTAGAGATGTTAAAGATAACTTTATATTTCTTTCCAGCAAAGTGACAATATGTTGCCTCAAACACAATGTTGACTTACCTTAGAACAGATGTAGACATCATTGTTAATCTTATTCACGTTGAGTTGATGTTGTGGTCTAACGTTACCACACAACTTTATCCAAAGGAGACACTTTTCTCTGTTGAGATGTGGTTTAAAGTGTAAAAAATACACCTTGTCGCCCAGCCTCTCAGGATACCTTGTGTCGGAGTTGCATGTACCCCATGCACACCGTTTGACCATTTTTAAACTTCAAATCTCAGAAAAAGCTCATAAAACCAAACAAAACTGACTCTCTGTAATGCATTTCAATGAACGTCCAGGCAGAGAATGTCCGAGTGTATGGGAATGGCTATACGCACTGTGATTGGCTCATCGCGTATGAGGGCGGGACTTAGCCATAGGTCAATTGGATAGGCCTACAACCAATCGGAGCAACGAAATAGTGATGTAGCACTGAGCAACAGATGATAAAAGACTATCGTGTGTAGAGATAAGCTGTGGTGGTTTAGCATCAGCATGTCTGTGAACGAGTGTTGCCAATTTTCCCATCAGAATTTCAATGTAGTACTTTGACAGAAAGTTTCACATCAGCTTCAGCCATCTTGGGTGTTAATGAAGGTGCCTCAATGGTGCTCCTCGTTACTAAGCTAGGTTTAAACATGCCGTACTGTCCCTGGAGCATGGGTGTGTGAGCCAAAAATGACATCATTTTGTATTTCGCATTAAGCGCAAAGGCTCCGCAAATTGTCAGTCATCACCTCAAATACACCCATAGAGGGTATCGGCTGGAAATGTGTTCAAATAGGAGGGGGAACAGATGTATCTGCTGGAGCAAATTAAACATGACCTCACAGGTTTGTCTGGTTCCCTGTTAGTTGGATGGCAGAGTTTCCAAATGATTTCCACTCTGATGGCCAATGAGAGCAGAACCTTTGAAATGTTGTAAGTGTGTGTCCTTGTTAGAGATGATGAGAGCCTTACAAATGACTCTTCACAGCACATTAAGGACTCTTTTGTTCAGTGTGGACGTATGAACAGGCTCAAAATGACACGAGGTTTCAATGTTAAAGCAACATTTAAACCAATGGATTTTGGTGAATGGAACTTGGCTGTGAATCCAATATGGTGTGAAGCTGGAGGAGCTGAGGCCTGTAAAGAAACAGGAATAGCTGGGTTTTTTTGTTTTTTTTGCTGCCGTCTCTCTAATTGTCTCTGCCTGTGTTCGACAGAGCCTTTTTGAAGGACAGGGTCTCTCATTAGGCATTCACACCCAGGGCTCGCTCCAATTGGGCTGCCTAAGGAATCTGAAGGCAATGCAATTGTGTAATTTGCACACAAAGTGGTCTGGATTGATCCAAAATAAACCTCTCAACTTTAAATGTGGAGGGGGAGAGGGAGGGCGTATAATTGCATCATTTAGTGAATTGATTGGCTGAGAGTCGATGGAAGGGAATCAGGAAGCAGCAGATAAACGGTGACAGCAGCGCCTTTTAGAGCGGGGACCCATCGACGCAAAGACACACACACATACATACACACACATACACACGCACGCACGCAAGCAGGTTTAAAGCAGTGAAGCAAAGATGTACACACAGTGTAAAAAGAACACACCTAGAGACACAAACATATAGAAACAGACATGAGAACACACACACGCACACACGCACATACACAGAGTGAGATCAGACAGCACAAAGAGAGCCCAGGTCCACATCACACAGCCAGCGCTGCAGGGCGGGACAATGGAAGACAGAATTAGAGGTAACAATAGATTTCATTAAGCCAAACTAGACTTAACGAGACAATCGATACGTCATAATTAAAGCGAGGAGGCTGAGAGCGACTTAGACTCTAAATGATGACTGCTCTTATTAAGATGGAGCAGATAGAGAAAGGCTGTGTGACAATGGAGCTCTATAACTACCTACCACAGCAGGCCTTTGTGCTCACACTGGCCTTTCACCGAGACAGATAGATAGGAGAGAGGAGGGAGGAGCAAAGGAAGAGAGGAGATAAGAGGAGAGGAAACTAGGAAACAAGAAGAAACAAGAGGGAAGTAGAAGACGAGAGGAGACAGAGGAGGTCTGTGTCTTTCAGCTGGCTGCAGTGGGAGAAAAGAAGAGCTGATGTGTGATGATGTGAGTGATCACACACACACACACACACACACACACACACAGAGTTTTTGTTACTGTACAGTTGTACTCTTTCATACAAATCTTCCACTGTCATGTGTCATATACATTGAGTGTTCGTGTGTCATGTCAGACACTGAGGTCCACATTTAAAAACTGTATATCAGATATCTTTAGTTGACATTAAAATCCAAGTGTGTGTTCGTACTTGGCTTGTGTGGATGGAGAAATAATGTGAGAGCAGGTGGTTCCTGCTAATCAGCTGCTGCCGTTTGGTGTGTTTAACCAACTTGTCCCCATACTACGGTTTTTATGATATCATACAGAACGTTATGCACACGATTCATAAGATATCTTACCTGTTAGGTTCCATCTGCCCAGGAAACATCCTGATCTGAAGCCCAAACCACGCTCCCTCCTCATTTTTATTTAGTAAAAAATATAGCTATGCTTTTGAATAATGTCTTAGCCCAGGTTAGCATTACATAAAGCTAGCATAACAACAGCTAACGAAGCTAAATAACACAGTACTACAGCTAGAAACAAAAATGTAATAGGTTGATGCTTTATTGCGTCATTGAAAAAAGTTGAGGTAAACTTAGCTTTGATTTGTAGAGCGTCACGCATGTCCACAGCGACAAGTGTTTGGTGTTAGTTTGTAGCTTCCTGTCACCGGCTTTCATTAAAAAATGACTTGTCACTTGTTGTGTCCCTTGTAGTGTGAACAGAGCATTAGACTTCTTCATCCTCTTCATTTAGCTGCTTTTTGTTTTAGACCAGTTCATATTTTGATATGTTTTGACACAATCTGGGTCACTGCTGAATCCAAGCTACTGTTCTCCATGAAGGATCATGCTATGGATTTCTCAGAGCCAACAGGCCGACAGTTGGGGAAGGGTCCATACTGAAAAGATGCAGTTTTAATGGTGTGTGTTTTTAAAACTTTATCAATCACGTGATGAGAAAAATCAACAGTGAAACACAGAAACAGAGTAGTCAGTGTTAAAACTTAACAAATCCCCTACTAGTGTTGAATGTTTTGTAATGTGTTACCCCCAACACTGTCCTCCATGACTCTTATTCAGTGCATTTATATTCCTACTCACATTTCAAAATACTCAGATTGTGCTTGGCTCACGCTACATTGAATCTAATTTTACATGTAATTCATCAAAATGGATGGCTCGCTGCTTCTCTGGGTCACATGGCTCAACAGTTTTTGACCAGTAAACAAAGTGAAATGTGCTGTGAAGTAGACATGGTACAAAGTCAGCTGTTGTTCTCCACAGTTAAAGTCACACTGTATTTTAGAGTTAGTGGGGACATAATCATCTGCGTTCCTGAATTTAATATCAAATACTACAATCTTTGAGAAAAGTTTGGTGAGGAGCGTTTACCCTTCAGTTTGTCCCCGCTCCCTGTCAGCTTCTGATGATGAGGATGACAGATGGAGAAGAGAAGGAAGAGAGGAGACAGAGGAGGAAGATGAGGAGGAGGAGGGAGGGGGTTAAACTGTGTCAAACACAGGTCAAACACCGCAGCCCTCAGGCTCAGAGCTACATCAATGTGCACACACGCACGCATGCACGCGCACACACACACACACACACACACACACACACACACACACACACACACACACACACAGAGCGGGCCTATCTCCTTCATCTGCCTTGATTCTCAGTTGAATTAGCTGTTAGCATTAATAGACTGGTTAATGTTGCTGTTTCCATCTGCTCTGTCGACTGGAGAGGCTTCACGCGGTCGCCATTCTAGGAATTCATGTTTCTTTTATTTATGTTCAGCTAGGTGAACATTTGATCATTTTAGGTGCCAAAATACTAAAAAGAAATGGCTTTGATATGAGCCTTTGCTAAAAGTGTTAGTCTGATACAACAGACTTAATGCAAGCTGGATAATTGATCTATTTTAGAATTAATTGATCAATATTACACTGTTGCTCTTAACCTGCATTGAACGTACAATGGACATTTTGACACTCTGTTATAGATTTATTTAGGTCATTCTGGATACTGTTATGTGACTGTGGTTTAAATAACAGAAAGACGCCCAAAGACCATTCTGCATTATGTCAACTAAAGAGCACATAAAGTGCAGGTGTTTGGGCTCATTGGTATACAAACTGAGGAAATAGGACAATATATAGAACAACATATACCTCTTGACCAATTATAGACAAGTGACACATAGGCAGGAAATGACTTCCCCCTGAAAATCAACTTAACAGACCCAGAAGTTGTAGTTACACAGTTTGTCCACTATGTCAAATTGGGTTCAGAGCAAGCAGCAACCTCTGGGGCTGAAATATGAAGCCAACATGGAAGTGCCAAAAAGTGCAGTTCTTTTAATGGGCACTTGAGGCTGGCTCCAGAATTGAGTCCATCCCTATAGACCCCCATGTTAAGATGCCCAACTTTACAGCAGAAATAAACATGTTTACAGCCTGGTACAAAAACAGTTTTGGTCTCTACAGCTAATTTCCTCATTCAAGACAACTGTATGGGGGTTGAAGTTTTATAAAAGTCAACTGTTTACATTTTATTAAGGTTTAAAATTATGAAGAATTAAGGGTGGGATGCTTTGAATGACAGGCTGTGTGCCGGTAGTCTCCTTGACTTCTCAGTCAGATCCACCCCTCGCTCCTCCACAGCTTCACCTTCTTGCCTATATATGGTTACTTCCCCATATTTAGTTATCAACATGGCGACGGTTGAAATGCAGGACTCAAGGCTTCAAAACCCGAATCCACAAAGCAGTGGGTGACATCATGACAGGGGCGGCTGGCCAATAGAGGGCGATAGGGCGCCGCCCCTCCTCAAGCCACAAAAGAAAAGAAAGATGATAATAAATGTGATTATCATCATCATTATTGTTATATATACACACAATATATTAATTATTCTGATCATTTTCACTTGAAACAGCTCGTCCTGCCTCTGAATATCCAATCAGATGCAGTGTGAAGTCACGTTCCGGCCCTTTGGGGCGATATCAGCCTGGCTGGAAATCGCCCCGACTCACTCTCATAGACTTCCATGTAAAATGCTTTTTTTTTCTAAATGCAGGCACTCCAATGCAATCTCTGTGGGTTCCGGGAGGGCTTGCCCCAACGTGTTTTCGTCATACGTAAACCACCAAGTATCATTCATGTGCTCCTCGGATGGTCCAATTTCCCATGTTGGGAAGTCGTTCTTACTTCATTGTGTGTTCATGAGCGTTTAGGTGGTAATGTGGAGACATCATGGACATTACAAAGAAGATGTGTTCTATTTTATCACTCAAAATGTTTGAAAAACACGTCGTCAACCGTTTCCACTGAAATATTGCTTTACGGTCGGAAACTCATTTTTCCGATTATTCCGACATCACATGAGGCAGCGCCACTGCGCAGCGGTCACATCCAAGATCAACATGGCTAACGTTTCCAGCTGATCCAAGAGGTTTTTTAACCATATAGCCTAGGTTAAAAAGGAACGACACATAGTGCATCCAAATTCACACCTGTTCGTTCCTCTCTATGGATTTTCACCGCGACCATTAGCGAGAAGCCACGCATATCACGTGAAACAGCGGAACTGCAGCTTTGTCGGACACTTGTCGGTAGTCCAATGTTTTCACAGCGGAAAAAAAATGATAAAGTTACACTAAAATGATGTACAACAAAGCTTTCATACAGCTTTGCACACACATTACTCTTGGATGGATTACTCGTGAATGCAGGCTCGCACAGAAATGCCACACATATCACATGAAAGCGGAGAAGCAGAGCTTTCCACTGATACCACACACATCATTGTGCTGTCATCCCATCACGCTATACATACAGATCAATTGTCTACAAATCCCATCACGCTATACATACAGATCAATTGTCTACAAAATGAAAGCCTGACGAATTTCTTTACAATCCATTATACAGATCTTGTTATCAGTCACTTCATATAGTGAGGAATATCGTATCTTACCACGTCTTAGGCTTGCATGTGTTTCTCCCTGTCTATCCACATTTGTAGTCCGGCTTTCAAGATGCAAATATCTCCATATTGTCCAGTTGACACTCCATCAAACTTTGTATGACAAGACCAGCCACTTCACCTTTGCGCACCCAGACAACTGCAGCCTAATTATGCATGCTGACAGGGCCGTAGTCACCATATACATTGAGGGGGACACGTTCCCCAATGCCCAAAATGCCCCCCAATATATAACTGAAACTGAAAAACAACAACAAAAAATGTTCAGGTCAGGTCAAAGAGCAGTGATACTATGTGATGTGCATTGTATTAAGTTGTAGGGTATGCCTGCATTTAATCAGAACACAAAATGAATTTCCACTTAGCTATAATAAAATGTTTTCTGATTAAGACTGACAATGACTCAGTGAATACCTTACTCAGTTTTATTTGATTAATGGTAAAACAGGTCTCTGTTTACATTCAAAGGTATTTGTGTGGGCAAACTGATGAAAATTAGTCTGTTGATGACCACAGTGGATTGTTCAGTCATTGCAGAGCCAAATTAATTCATTTTACCCATTGAACGGGTCACCTCAGCCATCATCACAACAATTGCCCCCCCTGAGAAATTTGGCAGCCATCATCACAACAATTGCCCCCCCTGAGAAATTTGGCAGGAGCCGCCACTGTATCACGATACCTTTACCTTACCTACGATACCAATTATTTTTACACCCTATGGTTCAAAGCCCAGCTCTGTTCCTGTGGGCTTGTTTCGAAACCATCAGGGCACAGCAGGAGGAGTTGCCATTGCCTGGCTGTCATCCTCTGATCCTTACTTTAGGTGAACTCAAGTGGAGTCCACTTTTCTTATTGCAAATGGAAAAAGTTTGAATGATTGGTTTAATATTTCCCTATTATTTTTCTTTGGCGATACCATTTTCAACCGAAGAGCATAAAATGAATGAAGGCATGACCTCCTTCCCTTTAAAAGGTGCAGAAACACAGTGTACTGTAGGCTCATCAAGTTGTTACAGCTAATGTGTTAGCAAACAACTTACACATGTAGTAAACACAGAGAAACCTGAGCATCATGGCGAACTGAAGTCCAATATTCACTTTTGGCTCAGTTTTGTTCTCCACCACCTCCTCAGGGAAATGCTTGCCTACAGCTGACAGTCTGTCTTTGTTTGATGGTGCACTTGTGCTTGTCTTGGTCTCACAGCTGCTCAGGCAGATTTGATCGTCCACCACAGACCATGCACTGACTGTACTGACCTGTAACCAGCCTCCAATTACTCTGCGTATGTACAGTGCTCCTTTTTCTTCTGGTCTCTGTGTGTTAATGAAGGAAACCTCAAATACAAGCATGAATCGTTTGCTCTGATTTTTACCCCAAAGTGAATTTGTGCATGTCACTATCTCCTTTCATGAACTGTAGGCCTATGGACTTTTCAGCACAACATGTATGAACGCAAGTGAACTACATTAATGAGTAATAGAAATGTTTAATTTCAACTACCGAGTCTTTTAAATGGTGCAGAGTCTGCTGGCCATTTATCTTGATATTCTCCATAATAGGTAAAAGAACACAATGGGCAGCCCAGTGCAGCCAGTACATTTAAAGTCTGACTTCTACTGTCAGTGGATCTAATAAGATGTGTTTCACCCATCATTGACTGGTACATGAGGGCCTGCTTTCAGTGTGTGAGCTGTAGGGTTTCTGCTGGAGGAGAAAAGATGCTATTGTCACACCGCAGCAGGTGAAGGTGCAGAATACATCAGTGGATTAAGCTGCATAATGTGGCCCATTGAAACCCACTGAACACATTAGAATATTAGTACAACTGTGTCTGTCTTTTTCTCTCGTCTTTCTCTTTCCTTTCTTTTTAATGTGTGTGGACGGTATATATTTCTCACTAACTCTTTATTAACGATGTATGTGAGATATGAGGGAAAGTGAATGAGATGAAATCACAATATTTCTTAAACACTGTCTGAGTCTATGGTATTACTGTAGTTGAAATCAGTTCAGTGGAGCTTTATTAAACTGCTTTGTAATGTTTCTGTGATGATTGTTACCAAATCAGTGAGAAAATCACGTCAGCTGTCTACATTGTCTTTACTGGCTTTACATTACCCAATAATTATTATATCAAAGCTCTATTCTTTATATAATTAAACATGTTCTCTACATAAAACTGCTGCTGTTTAATAACATGTTACCAAATGGGACAACAGCAAGAAAAGCATGACTTGTAAATTGATTAACAATACTTACATTTAAAACACATTCTATAGGGACATAATACAATATGTTGTATTATGTCCCTTGACCTATAGGCTTCATACAGAACATATACATATTACATGTTCATTCTAAAAAAAAGTAAAATGTTGTTTAGGTCCCTTGTTTAACATGCTGCCTGTATGATGACCCTACATCCTGTAATGGGTCAGTAAAGGGCAAGTTATAGTGGATGTACTCACACACAGAATTCAGACATTCAAAGAAAA
Organism: Epinephelus moara; assembly: GCF_006386435.1. Classification (NCBI taxonomy): domain Eukaryota; kingdom Metazoa; phylum Chordata; class Actinopteri; order Perciformes; family Serranidae; genus Epinephelus; species Epinephelus moara. The sequence goes on along the minus strand of NC_065509.1, from coordinate 7,763,488 downwards.
TAGCAGAGTAAATAAAATGCACTATGTAGTACAGGGGGGCCATGACAGTCTGCACGATATATTGTTTGAACATCGCCATCACACCACACACTGAAAATGAGCAACATGCAAGAGGATTTATGCCTGGTACACACTACAGGACTTTTCTGAAAGTCACTATGTCACATTACACGATTGTGGAGTCATAAAATCGTGCCGTGACTTGGCCGACAGACATGACACACTACACGATGGTACACACTAATTATCCCTGGTTGTCTTTCACGACGTGTGTGATGTCATCGGGTTATTCTTGTCCCATTTTTATTCAGTCACTGTGTGTACCGTACGCAAACATGCAAGTCACTGAATCCTCCACAACAAGTTCCTGCAAATGTTTCACAATAAAAGCCTATTTAGAAAATGGAGGGATTCTCTCAGCCGAGGTTATAAGGGGCTTTTAATTTGAAACAAGTTCAGGAAGTGTTGAGTTTGAAATGACGAAGCGATGTATTAACTTTATCAAGGCAAACAGGAGCGGATAAAAAGTAAATATATAAACACACAGAGGGATTAATAAATAACGGACCGTCTATAATGTAGTCTGTTTCAAATGAAGCTTGGAGCCTCTGTAGTTGTGGTGAGTAAAAGCCCCGCCACTATTGATTTAATTTTCTTACTTTAAGTCATCTGGTGAAAATTCTTGTATTGCAGAATATATATTGCAAATAAATCAATAAATAAATAAATCGCAATGTCACTTTTTTCAAATATCGTGCAGCCCTAATATAAAATCCTAATTTCCCCGTAGTTATTATTTTTAAATCCAATTAAGTTCTAATCTAACAATTTGTATATTATTTAAAATAATCATAATCTGTGTTGTATTTAACCTATGTACTCACTAGTGAAGTGAAATGCTTTTAATGTGTGTGCGTATTTTCTGAAATGCCCTGCAAATCAGCCCTTTTCTCTTGACTTGCCTCTGATGTTTTGTTAAGGTAAAATGTTACTTGCCGCTAATTCAATTGATGTTAATCATTAATTATTATTTCATGGCTATTGTTTGAGATGGTGCAAATGATTAATATCTTTCTGATACATTTTCCATAACTACAGACTATAGAAGTGTGAAAAATAGGTTAAGTCAAATTATTCCAAGGGACATATATGAGGGGGTCTCTGGTATATTCCCTATCTTGTAAGGAATCCGCGGCTGAAAAACAATATAGAAGTTTTGTTATGGAATACCTTTCATTGTCTATTTATACTGTCAGCCATGCCATGTCTAATGTAAAACATTATCAGTCCTTCCCTGACAGGATTTTTAGTCCAAAATATTATATAAAAATATTAGAGATTTTATAATAAAAACAGTAATTCACCAATTTATATTTTGTTTAAATCATATTAAGTCTACAACTCCAATCAGTGAAGAATATTTAGTATATTATTTTGAAACCAAAGAATATTCTATGCACTTCAATACTATGCCTACCACAGGGGCCTAAGGTAGTTACGACGGGCCCCAGTGCACACTATTATGATTATGATTATTATATTATATTATTATGCACATATCATCTCTTAACAGGATCAGAGACTTGACATTGGATAACATTAGTATACACATTACCCAGCAATCATCACTGCATATCTGTATATCACAAAAAATACTAAAGAAAATGAATTATCATTAATTTAAACATTTTAATAGTTTATTATAGTTTATTAAGAATAAACATAGAACTTTGTTATAGATGCTACAACTATTTTACAAGAAAAGAAAAACCATGACAGAGATGGGTTTGCCTTTTTCAACGACATATACAGCAAATGTCACTGTTTTTGACAGATGTACTTCCCTTCCTGTAAAAGGATCAAATAGAAATGTGCAGCTGTTTAACATATTCACACAGTTTGTGGTTAAAACACGTGACCTGTGTTATTCTAAAAACACTTCTGAGCCCATGTTGACCCGGTCAGGTGTTTCTCAGGCTACTGGTTCACTGTGAAAAGAGATTTTGCTGATATGGAAACACTGCTGACAATAAACTGTCTTTGTCTTCCTATCTCTCCATCTCTCTCTCCCTCTCCATCTCTTTCAGACGACTATCATTTCTGAATTATATTTTACGGCTCATTAAGCATCTGCGGCGCTGGAGTGCAGAGACAGAAGCAGAGGGGAGGAGGAGGGATTGATGGAAAGACTGGATAGAGGCTGCGGGAGGTGAAAACCTCCACCTGAAAACATACAGTATTTATGCTGATGAAAAGATGTGTTTAATTAGCACCAATTAAACACACACAGATGGTACACAGCATGGACTGACACTTGTTTAACGTGCAGTGTGTCGTACTGATACAAACAGGAAGTCCAAGACCCTTCTCAACCATATTATAAACCTTTTTTTCAATAACAAACACAGACCAAAGGGACTTTATAGACATATCTCTCTTTTTTAAAAAAGGTGTGTAGTACACCTACAACAGAGCATAAGGAATGAAAAGTAAACTGGATCATCAAATGATTGGAATGTTGAAAGTTAGAAAGTGTAGTCAATGTGTTGCATTAGCCTGGCAAGCTAATGGAGTTGGATCAGGTCTTAACATGGATGGATACAGACCCAGGGGTCAAAAAAGTCAGGGGGCCCCCTGGTTTTCACCTACAAAATGTTAAATCAACACGTATCAACCAGGGAGTGACTCAAAATGATCACAATGAGATGCAAAGGAATTGCAAAGAGACACAAAACAACCACAAAGATACACAAAATGTATACAAAGCCACACAAAAGAACAAAAAGACATAAAAGCACCTCAAAGAGACACAAAATTACCTCAATAAGACACATAAATTCCTTATAGAGACCCAAATGACTACAAAGAGATACAGAACAACTACAAGGAAACACAAAATGACCACAAAAAGACACAAAACCACAAATGGATGACTTGCTCCTCTGTAGGAGAAGCGGAGGGTCCCTTTTCATATCTTAGCATGGGTCTTAAAGATGGGGTTATAGGCCAGGTCTGGGTCTCAGTGGGAGGCTCAGTCAGACTCACTGACAGAAGTACTGTATACCACAACATATTCTGGTCAACAACTTTTATTGAAGTAAATGAGGGGCTTTCATTTTTTGATGTCTGTGAACAGTCTGAACATGGTCTTAAGCATTTTTAGATATGGGAACAACACCACTGTAGGTAATGGGTTTTTGTCAGTCAGACATACAGTACAGTAGGTGTACACATTGTAAATGTTAGATCTTCATTCATGTGTTCATGTGCTGTATAATATTTCAACACCTTCTCACTTCACACTCATCAAATACAGCAGTTCAATCAGTGGCTCTATGCTTCAAACTATGAAGCTCAGGAAACAGATTTCACCTACACTACTTTAAGTTTAGGCAATAAACACACCAGGTCAGGTTTAGAATCATGGTTTGGGTTAAGGTTCTTCCTGTAACTTAACCAGTACATCACATGATGACTGTCACTTGATATGACATACAAAACTAACTTTGTTATATGGCTGAAAAATTCAGATTGACTCTTGGTTTCATGTGGGAAACAAACATTGGTCTCCTGGGAGAGAGTCGTGTGTGTGTTTGACCATTCCACCATCCCTGCCTCCCATGTTCTTCCTACTACATTATTGCTGCGGACTGGATTACGCTGGAGTCAGTTGAAAGCCCTCATACAGGTGCTGTGGAGTGCCTTGTTCGTCAGCAACAGAAGCCAGAGGCCACTGACTAAGCTTCTGTATTTGAAGCCCTGGGAACAAGACCAGGTTAGATATTTGGCACCTTATGCACGAGGGGTAGCAGTGAGCTGAGTAGTAATGATATAAAGGAAGAAAATTGTTTTCAAAGTGATTTTGCCATTGGAATCCTAATCTTTTCTGCCATAATGCAAGAGGAAATAGTTTTATAGATTGATGTGAATCTCCTCCACAATTTCAAATGAGCTCATTCACAGTTTTGTGCTTTATTAACCTGATTTTATTGTCTTATAAGAAATGATAATTGAGTGATATGGCGAGGGTTTAATCTTTCACTCTCTCTGTATTTAACCTTGTGCTGCTGCATTAAAGTGACCTGAATGCTGTTTAAGACATGAGACAACATATAAAAGCCACCACATCAACATAATAGAAGGCTTTATTCATAATAGCAGTTAAGCATCAGTATTAGTCACCACAGCAGTAACAAACTCTGATACTTTGCTGATGGCTGTTGGAGGGCAGGATACTGGCTGCGGCACCGTCCTGATGTTTCTCCTCCCTGTTTAAATTTTCCACCTCTGTAGGTCCTTCCAGCCACAAGGTCACAGTGTGTTTTTAATTGTGGTGCCCCTCAACCCCCTCACCCCCCCACCGCATCCCACCAACCCCCTCAGCCCAAATGATGAACGACTGCACCTTGTGAAAAGGGCCCTCTCCAATAAACAAGCTTATCTCTCCTCTCTCTCTCTCGCTGCTGCCTGTGAATAATGAGCTCTGGGTATCACTGTTAATCACTATAATTGTTAATGTTAAGAGGGGGCCGGTTGCTAGTTGCCCGACGCCCCACGCCTTTATTGATTTCATTTTTTTACATTAAAACGCTGCATGCCTTTGTCAGAGCGGTGGGTCACCCCCCCTCCTCACCCACACACCCCCAGAGAGAAGCTAATTAGTTATTTAGTGGCCTGTGTGTGCGATGGTGTGTACGTGGGACGGCAGAGCAGAGCTAAAGCCTGTTATCAGTAGCCTGATAAAGGGAATTGGTTGTCCCGCAGTAGCTGTGAGAGGCTATGGCTGATAGCAGCGTGGCTATTATAGAGAGGACAGACACGTGCATGCTCACATACACACATTTATTCACACACTGCTGGAAACATACACATGTAAATACGCAGAGGCACAGAAACCTGCATGGAGTCTGTAGAAGGATCATTTTCATTGAGGATCAGGGGAACATGTGACCTCCCCTTTTTAACATCCAGATCTTACCTGAGTTCAGGTGAATGTCCAAAATCACTCAAAACAGTTTACTAATACTCTGTTTTACACTCCTACTCTTGTTCCAGGGGCAGTTTTGTTATATGCTTCTTTACATCTGCATTCCTCCACGTTAAGCACAGACAGTGGTGGGGGTGGTACTTAAGTAAAAGTACCAATAACCCTGTGAAAATATTCCACTGCAAGTAAAAGTCCTGTTTCAGAAGCTGCCAAATCCAAATGTGCTTTGAGTACTTACCGTGCAGTAAATTTTTCCCTGTCAGTGTTTTCCTATCATATTTGGGATTAATACTACTGCTGCATTAATGTGCATGTTGCATTTTGCTGCTGTAGGTGTTTAAGGTTGGGCTCATTTTAACTCCTTAACACACTATTGGGTAATTTAATCTAAAGCAATGCATCATATTCTATAAGATCATCAAATGTTTGTAGCATGGCTGTCCTGTAAGAACCACTTAGCTCAACTTAACCCAACTTTTCATGGTGATAGAAAAAAAGCTCTGTTTTCAGCTTTGTTGCGATACATTTTCCAGCTGATCCAAGAGGGTTTTTAAAGAGCTTATTGAGCATAAGAAGTGCCAGATTTCTTTTTAACAAATAAAGGAACCCTTCAATCCTCAGTTTATCACAAGTACCTAAAATCAGCTTATGGAGATACATGGTTTTCACTGGACAGGAATGTAAAAATAATGCTGTCAGACAAATGCAGTCGAGTACAAAGTACAATAGTTACCTCTGTTATGTATAAAGATGCTGTAAATGGAAATACTCTAGTAAAGTACATGCACTTCAACTTTTACTTAAGTACAGCACTTTGCTCTGCAGCCTGACACAAAACTTTGCAGTTTAGGGTGATAAATGACATTTCTTCCTTTATTCACAGTACAATGATAAAAATAAAAGCCAGTGAATATAATGAATGAATACCAGCTGTTTAAAATTCCTGTTTTAATTCACAAATTATAATGTGTAAATTTTTTTTATTAGGTTTTACATATTATATTTTACATTTATGGGTTATTTATTCGATGATCACTTTGGCTAGTTCTTCTAAATGCACAACTTAACAAGCATTTACATTTATATTTATCTCATCACTGTTGTGGAAGGATGCTTAGGTATAGCATGATGACTAGTTTAATCCTCACATTGTGTTCAATGTTCCTTTTGTGGTGGTGGTAGTTGTAAGTATACTTCACTGTCTGTAGAAATACAGAAAAATCATTTTTGATTTCACAGTTAACCTGCTGAATAAAGTTAATTTTACTCTGTCTGTCTCACATCAAGTCACAGCTGAGCTGGGCGGAATAAAAGGAAAACTGCACAATGTGTAGACTTTGAAAACTCCTGCTCTGTAGCGACAGCGTGAACAGTATTTTAAACATTCTAAGTAAACTCATGCACATTCTTTAGCATTTTAACTCTTACAAACAATGAGGCCCACATCAGTAGAAGAGTTTTTAAATAAACCCGGGAGACAGAATCCATTTTCCAGTTTACAAAACCTATAAGGCTGTAATTTTGATTTATGTATTTTTAAGATGAAAGTATGCCACTTTTTTTGCAGACATTAGAGCATGTTGGAATTGTGTGGGTTTTTAAAATTGTATTCTTTTACACCAGTTCCTTCACTGTTGATGTAAGATGGTAGATCAGGTCCATTATTTATCATAAACTGACTTTTGATTGTCAAGTAATTTTTCACTGTATGTGTGAGTGTGCTGGTAATTAAGGCTGTGTGTGTGAGCTGAGACACTCCCTAAAGAGAACTTTAGTTTTAGTGGAACCATTAACCTTTCAGATGACAGAGATCATGCAGCCAGAGCTGCAACGATGACAGAATGATGATGAGAGAGACACTATGTGTCATTACTGTGTGTGTGTGTGTGTGTGTGTGTGTGTGTGTGTGTGTGTGTTTTGTTAATTAGTGGCAGTAATCAGATGCTGCTCATTACATCCTCTCAACGCATGACTAGAGACTAGAGATTCATGTATGTTCATGTCTCTCTGAGTGTGTGTGTGTGTGTGTGTGTGTGTGTAAGCTAGGATCACAGAATTGGCCCCTGCACCAGCCAGCAGTGTTGTGGCACAACGTACAACTCATTCATCCACACACACACACACACCTCATGCCTCGACACTGCGATCGCGACTCCAGATCTCTCCTAATTAATTATCTTGCTCTGATCACAGGAACACTCTAATTAGACAGACTCCTTCAATTACCTGCCAGAAATTAGTCTTCTCCATAATGCACCACACATTAACCACATCAACAGGAATTAGTGTGCACCATAACAGAGGAGACGCCAGTTACACCAATGGGTAAGTGTCTGTTTCAGGATTACTGCTTATGAAAGAAATCAAAGAGCAGCTGTCAGCTTCATAATACACATCACTTTCAAATAATATACCTCAGAACCCCAGTGCTACACAGTGATTATCAGAAAAACTTAAAGGGCTGAAGGTCCACACACCTCTGACTCTGACTGAATTAGTCTCCTGTACTTACTATAAGTTCAGTAGATACTCAAAAAAGTGGCTACCTAAATTTATCTATAGCTCATGGTCTTAAATGCATGCAGCAAGTGCATTCAAGGCATATCCACTTTTGCTAGTAAAACAGGGCATTATCTGGGTGCAAAGTAAGGACCAAAGGGGTTGTATTTAGTCCCTTAATTAATCATAGGTGTGTTTTGGGTGTAACATGAATTCAGCCAATCTGAGTGTCATCTCCCATTCTCTCTAAAATCCATGTGCTCCTGCACCTGGTGGATTGATTTCTGGTTTTCTGCTGACAGCAATGCAGTAAGAGCAGAAGCGTCACTGCAGCAAATATCATGGGACATTCAAGCACCAAAACTAAAAACTAAACAGAACTAAATATTTAGTTTCTGAAATAATCAACAAAGTTACGCTGCTCCTCATGTGTAAATGTTCACAGCATCTCTCTCAATGGGGACTAGGACAGTAGCTCTACTCTCTGCTACGTTCACGTTTTACAGAATGTCATTTTCCTCATTACTGATGTATTACTTCACCCACCTGCAACCCATTAGCACGTTCCTGTGAATGTAACAAGCAGAGTGTAGGGAAGGGAGAACACACAAAATCCACCCAAAAACCAAAACCAAAACAGAATCATCACAAGTTTGGCATGAGGGACTCTGCACTTCAATGGTTTTAATCCTTCCTTTCTGGCAGAACAGCTCTGTAATGGTAGTTGCTAAGGCCTCTTGTTCTTTGGGGTCCCTCAAGGGTTAGTCCTTGGCCCAATCGTTTTCTCAAATACATACCTCCTGCAGTCATATTATTTACAACTGAGGTATTTATTTCCACTGTTAAAGGCCGTCCACACAAAGAACAAAAATTATAATGATAAATATAATTATAATGATACGAGCATCCACACTGATCAGTGATAAATTTCTGAAAGTAGTGGTACCAAGCATGCGCTGCACATTCCAGCTGGATTTTAATTGGTTGTCAGTGTTTATGTTATTCATTAAATTGCTCTGGAAGCGAATTCCAACAATGTCATTTGTCATTTTTGTTGTCATTATAGTTCCATCCACTTGAGATAGAATGAGTTTTAAAGCAATATATTAGTTATTGTTATAGTTATCGTTCTTGGTGTGGATAGCCCTTTATGCAGATGATACACAGTTGTATATCTCTGTAAAACCCAATGAAACCAGCAAAAAGAATTGCATTCTTCCATTTACTGTTTCCACCTGGCAGCCCTGGCAGAGGAAGAACATTGAACAGCGAGAATGCACACAAACTCTAGCCTTATTACAACAGTTTCCTGTAAAGTTCAGAAGTGATTTTAACATCCTACTGCTAACTCTGAATAAATAAAGAATGAATGTCCTGATGAGCATGAGCAGTGCCTACAATCTTTTGGCAGGTGCCTTGTGGGAATTCCCAAACCCCAGTCCAGTTCTCAATGAAACCAGGCTTTAGCAGTACAATCAGGGGTCCTCATTTAGATCTGTCTTTACCTCAAGTCCCTCCTCAGATGCCGGTTTATTACCATTCTCATGTTGTGTTTTCTCACAATCTTTAACTCTTAATAATTTATTTTATTGGTTCATTGGACCTAATTTAGCCTTTCTCCAGTGCATGTCATTGTCTTTAATGTTCTAAATTATACAGTTTTTCCTCACTAGGACTTGTTGGCTTTTCATCCTTCATGTGTTTTGAAAAAACAAACAAAACCACACAATTTGACAGCACTTCACCTCTAATCCTTATGGGGTTTAATGGTTTAAACTCTAAAATATTAGAGTTGATCCAAACCCGCACAAATGTAAAGTCTTTTACAGTTTGTTAACGGAAGCACACTGTAGTTTCAGTTCCTTCTCCCTGAACAGTGAGGATTTGTTCTGTCTGCAACTGAATCTGACTCATCTGATGGATGACTGCCAGTCACAACGATGCTGAGGGGACATGTCCACACAGGAGGATTTAACCTGGCTTTATCAAATTGGCAAGACATGGTTTGACAATCAACGACCTGCAATGCAGTCTTATAAAGGAAAGCCCATTAAAGGAAACAACTAGTCCACTGAAATTCACTTTGGCCCCATTTTCCAATGATTTGGCACTGCAAATAACATAATTCTATACATTACTGTTGAAAATGTTCCACTCTTTGTGATAATATAGATCATTGAGTACATTTTCCTTTCTTTCAGGCAGCAATTTGTTAAAATATTAGCGTTGGAAATTCGGCGAAACACAGTCCATTGAGCTCCATTGGGTCCAACCAACTGAATGTGGTTTGGTGCAATCCAATCTTTTTGGTTCACTGTCATGCCTTCATCCCATATAGAGGGCAGATAAGGTGGTTTGGCAGCAGAGAACTTTATAAAAGGGAAGCTGAAAAACCAGACAAATAAGCAGGAGTTGTGCAAAAAACATTTCATTTGTTAACAAAAAGTTTACTGAAACTAATAGCAAAATGAAATCCAAACACCTGCCCAGGTAAGTATAAGGTGAGTTAAACAGAGTGAGCATCCACATCACACAGAATAATGAACAAACCACTAATACAAGATCTCTGAGTTACTGCTGACATCACACTCTATCTGTGGGCACCACTGTTCCCTCTAAGGTGTTTTACTGCACAATTGCGCACTGCTCCCCACCTCTTTGCGCAGAAGACAAAAAAGTTGCGCACTCAAATATCCCCGACCAGTTTTCACTGTTTTTTTTTCTCCTCCTAATATGTGCTGTGAATGGTGAAATGTTTGACTTTAACAGTGAACTTGAACGCACCCCATTGTGGGCGTTTGTCTATGCAATGAGTGACAGGTGACAATGTACAGTCAGTCAGTGATGATTAAAAAAACATGCCCACCAGGCACTGCCCGGCCAATCCTTCAACGGCTGTGTAGCTTGACAGCCAATCAATGGCATTATGTCGAGAAGCCGCTGTTGGCGCATTTGTTTTGTTGTTAGCCGTTAGCAATGCAGCTATGGCTAAACGCGACGGCTCTGGCACTTTATCCTCTCAAAATTGCAAGAAAAAACGCACGTCGTTCAAGGTGGAGTGGCTGTCGGAGTATATTCAAACTGGGAACGACGAGCGGACGCCACCTGTGAAGCTCAGCGACATTTTTTCTTTTTCAACTGATATTGGAGTTGTTTGCAAGAGGTGCAGTGAAGCCAAAGTTCAAGGCGAGTTTTCAGAGGGGAACATGTGGAGTGAGTGGAAACTAGACTTCCTAAGCGACGCGTTGGAACAAAAGGACATTTACATGCTGTGGATATTGTAAAGAGACGCAAGCAGGGGCTTGGGATTGGATCTTTACTGCAAGAGAGCACGGAGGAACGGCAGAAGAGAAACGAACTGTCACGTAAGAATTACAGCATACAATTATGCGAACACACAACCACACACACGCACACAGAATACGTACGCACATACACTGTACACACCTACATACTTACAACATATACACATTTCGATGTTTTTCTACACTGTAAAAACTTTTCATCCAGTACAGCACTGTCTGTAGCAGTAGTGCTACTACAGTTTTAGTTTATGTTGACATGCACTATTTGCACTGCCTGGCCACTAATATTTTTGCTAGGAAAATGTTTTCACCAAGTACAGTGGCACTGTCTGTAGTAGCACAACTACAATTTAAGTTTATTTAGTTTTGTGCTCTAGTATATTTTATTTGTTGCAGTTTAGAGGCCTAGAGTACTTGACAGTTACTAGGACTGTATATTCTTACAATTTATAATCTATTCTATTATCAAGCATACTTCTGTGCCAAGAAAGAGTTGATGTTATTGTTACTTATTTTGTATTCCAAAGAATGGTTTGCTCTTTGTGTAGGCATTATTTTCTCTTAAATGTTTGTGTAATGTCTCCAAGTGATTTTTATGGAGCACATTTTTCACACAATTGTTCACATTATGGCAATAAGACAAAATCTATTTTGCCAAAACAATATTTTGTTGTTGCATTACTTCATGTTGTTAAAATAATCTTATTATTAATCATAATTATAATCACTTGTAATGATAGTTGGGGGTAGGAGAGGTGATGCCATGGCGCCGCCATGTGGACGTAGTGTGTACGCATCCGATGTAGCCCACAGTCGCCGAAACTGTATGGCTGCAGCCTGGAGCCTCCCGTCTCATAGAGTGCCGGAGTCACGCCCCTTCCGGTGAAGCTCATGGGACCTTAGATCGGAAAAAATATGGATGGCGAGGATGAGAGAAATATTATCTTTTGGTCCCGTTTGAGTTGTGACATGAAATCCAAATATGTTGTTAATGAATTTAAAACATAAATTTTAAGGTCAAGAAAGTCACACTTTGTGGTAAAACTGTTGA
>NC_065509.1:7746905-7751438 GCF_006386435.1 Epinephelus moara | reverse complement strand
TGTTTTAAATTCATTAACAACATATTTAGATTTCATGTCGCAACTCAAACGGGAGCAAAAGATAATATTGCTCTCCCCATTCACTGCCATTCATATTTTTTCCGATCCAAGGTCCCATGAGCTCTACCGGAAGGGGCATGACTTCGGCACTCTATGGCTCTCGTATCATGAGCTCTCTTCTGGTGATAAAGAAGCCACGCCCCCCGAGCTTGTAAATTTCAGAATAAAAGCTTGCACCTGACACTATAGTTGTTTTAAACATAATATTATAAATAAACAGTCTATTTTTGGGGGGGTGGGGGGAGCTGTGAGGCTGAAAAACAAGTTACCAAAAGACATAGATTTTAGCTTACCTTTCAGAACACCTGTCAAAGACACAATCTGTGCTTGTTTTGTGATGAGAACTGGTGGGCCAAGAACTATGTTTCCTGGACATGAAGAGCACACAGTTTCTAGCGGAATAAGCTTTTGTGGACATTCTTCATTTTTGACAGATAGGACATTGTCAGGTAAAACAGGTGGGTATTTTTTCAAGGAGTGAATGTATGAGACCATCCTGTGTAGTTGTTTATCTTCAGGAGGATATGTTATGCCCACATTTTCAGGTAATGGTTCTGGCTCATTCTCTGATGTCATCTCTGTGCTCCGTACCTTCCTGAAGAGATGCCTTTGTGTCTCAAACAAATGCCATTTGGCCATGTATTTGTGAATGCATGACATTCTTGGCTTTGAATATGGACAGTGCCACGTATTCAGTCTTTTGTCATAAGTGACCATGACTCGCTCAAGTCGGCTGTAATAGCTTACAGTTGGTTCATAGACTGATATGTAGCATTTGTGTTCTGAGTTCATGGTGACATCAACAGTGACTGGTACACTGGCAGCAGCTGCCTGTGGCTGCAGCTGGAGACACTCCTGTTTCTTGTTATCTCCAAACCACTTGTTTTTAACCATATCACTTAATGTGTCTTCATGGAGTGCAGTCTGGATGGCATTTGATGAGCAGTAGTCCAAAGAGCGGACATGTTGGCACTGAAATGTCATTAAACTACTCCTCACAGCAATGTCACAGTCCTTTTGACATTCATTTGACTCACACTTGACCTGAGGAACTTTCCCCCAGGTTTTCTTCTGTACATGTAGAGGCACAAGTGGTCCAAGAAACGATTTCTTGACAGCATATATGCCATTCCTATCATCTACACATACGGCATCCAGATGCGAATTAGCATTTATGTCTCTGGAAGCAATGTCCGTATGTTTTCTGTAGATGTGTTTCTTCATTTTTTTTGTAAGAATCTGCACATTGCAGTGGTGACAAACAATACTTGTCAATTTTGCTCGCATCACTCTGCGGGGAGGGTTGTCCAGGCTAGGGCTGCATGGCAAGGACGATTCAGGCTGTTTACTGCAGTTGTCAGTCGCTGTGTCCTCCTGTCCGTCAGGGATGGGATCACTCTGTTTTGTCGTGTCCTAAGGTCTCTCCTCTACCTGAGACAGAGAAACGGTCACAGGTTTAACCCTCTGACAGGGTTTTAATTCAGTGCACAAGGCCAAAAATGAACTTTTCAAAATTAAGCTATTAAAAAATCATGATTAATATGATGTTCTACTTTCAATAATTATTCCTTTTAACCAACATCGGTCCTAATCATAAATGTCAAATATTCACTAATTTTCATATTTTTAACCCTTTAACTGCCAGGAGTTGGTCATTGGTCATGATGTCCCGATGCTTTTAGGTGAAATATACAAAAAAAAAAATTATTTTCAATGAATTGCATGCAAAGTAGATCATTTTTAATTTGATTATTACAGTCTGGGATATGTAAATAATTTGCAGCAACATTGATTTTAATGCATTACTATTTTTGTGTAATGTCAAGGTGCATAAAATGTATATGAATATTTTTATATGTATGGTACATTTTTGGTCCTTAAACCTTGTTAATGCAACTTTTGTGTCTGCACAGTGTGTTTTAGACTTACTGCAGGAGCTGAGCTTGGACTTCTAACATAAAAAATACACCATCTTGCAAAAATGTATGCCATAATCATGGACACAGCCAAAATGATCAAAAAATAAAAAGTGAATAGTGTGAAAAAAGTACCTAACTGTGCCAGAGGGTTAATATGCACCTGGGAAAAACACTCAAAACCTTCACAGAAACACACACACCCACATAGATAGTTTTTGACAAACACACACACACACACTCACCAGTACAGACAGTGGCCGGCAGATTTGCAATGCCTCTCTGCACCCTGCCTTCTGACAGTTGTTTTACTGCAGAAAGGGCAGTGGAAGTGGCCACTGCTTCCAGTCCTGCAGGCCTGATTGCATTTGGTTATGTAGAAATCTATGAAGAGACAAAGGCATCATGTCCAACATTGTGTGCTTTCCCTGTAAAATAAAGCTAACTAGTATGTGACATTATTATGGGTAAGCTTACTTAGCAGCAGTGGTTACAAGCAAACAAGTGATAATGGCATAGCACAAAGCTGATAGAGGGGAACTAACCTTCATGTTGGAGCGCATTTTTTTGATGCACTTCCAAGTGCTGCAAAACCATGGCCTTTGACCGAGGCTTGTACATGCCAGTGGGGCAAAGGGGGCAGTGAAAAAGTGCACAGCACACCGTGCATCTCTTCACCTGCGGTGGGTTATTTTTTGAAAAATGCTGATGTGGACTTGAAGGAACAATATAGGAAAAAGAAAAAGCAATCAAAAATTGCTATTGTTAATTGCTCTAGAACACAGTTTCTCTAATGGGGATACAATACAAATTTGCCTATTATTACGCTCATGGAAACACACAGTCTACATTCAAATCACAAATCATATGTTTCATTACATTCCATGACCGAAAAGGGGTTTGGAGAAAAAAAAATCTTATTTTACCAGCCCCTTTATCGAAAAAATTAATCAACAAATATACATAGATGGTCTATCTGTCTGTTTTTCCAGCACTGTTGTATTTACAAGAAAATGAAGAGAGACAAAATAATCAAATGCCATACACAGCACCACATCATTCAATAACATTTACCTGATACCTTCATATTTTCTAATTATTTTGTCTTTATTCTCTTGAACCGAGAGATATTAATATAACCCTTTAAATCATCATCCAATTTATTCCAGTTTAACACCACATACTGAAATACACATTTTCTTTAAAGTAGTTCTTGCATACTAATGTTAAAAATTAAATTTCCTTCTATGATCCTTGTCCTCTGAACTAAAAACAAAGACATTTTGTACATTATCTCTGCACTTGTAACAAAGTTTGTAAACCAACTAGATATTTACATTTTATAATCGTGACTTAAAGAACAATAATAAATAAAGACATCACTTGTCAATTAAGTTCATGATTTCATCTTGAGAACAAATCTTTATTGTGATCCCAAAAGAGGGCACTTTGAGTTGATAATTATTTATATGTGCAGAAATGTTCATTTAAATTACGTTAAGTAAGTTAATTCTTTCTTTATTCTATTTTGTCTTCAATCTTTATTATAATTTAGTTAATTATTCCTTCTTTTTTTGCAAGAATTTTTAGTTAATTCTCTCTGTATTTTATATTATTGATGTGGTTTTAAATGGTTTTGTGCCTGTCTGTCACTGTTTTCAAATGTTTTTCAGTTACAAAGTTTAACAAATACGACACTGGTGGTCTTACTTTCAACCAAAATTGCTTTACGCTGATTAAGGGTCACTTGGCTGAAAAACGATTTCTCAGGGGGTCCATCACTGAAAAAGTTTGAAACCCACTGCTCTATGTAGGCTAACGTTAGGTATTAGCTAAAAAAAAAAACCCCGGTAAACGCTAACGTTTCTTCAAATAAAGATGTATGTGTTAACCCAAGGGACACGTAGTATCATCTCTACGTTTCAAATGCAACGTTACAAACTATCCGGATGGTTAAAATTGTAAAGATAAGAGTTTAACTGGATAGTAAAAAAACTGGCCTCTTTGGGAATTTACCTGTAATATTGCTGCCATCTTCTTCTTCTTCTCCTCTCGGTTTGATTTATTGGTGGCAAGAGTGTCAAGAAATCGCGAATTTGCATTTTTGACCCTATCGACTTGCTGTTGTACACGCCCATGTCATAACACGAGAGGTCATGAGACGAGAGCCATGAGACGAGAGGCTCCAGTCTGCAGCCATACGTCGCTCAAGTAGTCACTCAGGGAAGTTGAATGCCTGCTCAGGAGTTTTAAAAATTAGAGGGAACATTGGTGGGCACCCATCCATATCGTGAGCACCCATCCATATCGTGAGCACACCAAATATATAGAAAGTCATTCACTGCAGACTAGCTTACTTATCTCAACATTTAAAGAGATAGTTGAGATTTTTTTGTAGGGATGCACTGAAATGAAAATTTGTGGCCGAAGCCGAAGCCGAATATTATTAAACGCTTGGCCGAATACCGAGTACCGAATATCGTTGTTTAGTTTTTCATTAGTTTTTGCAGATGAACCCCCTCCAGATTAGTGTTGTCACGGTACCAAAATTGGATCC
>NC_065509.1:7734404-7746620 GCF_006386435.1 Epinephelus moara | reverse complement strand
GTCATGGCACGCTGTTTGATTGCGTTATCAAAACACGCCACTATTATTCGGCCTTGCTTTTAACTTATTCCACCGAATACCGAATGTGTGTTTTTTTGCAATATTCGGCCGAATATATTCGGTTACCGAATATTCGGTGCATCCCTATTTTTTTGATGTGGGGATGTATGGAGTACTTATCCATAGACAGTATATTACATACAGTGGATGTCAGTTGGACCGCTCCCAGTTTAGAGAAGCAGGCTGGAGTCCTTACATAGAAACTACACCTGGGGAGGGGTTCAGCAACAAAAGATATTTAAGCCATCTAAAAAAGTCCCACCTAAAAAGTCTGTATCAGTTTATGTGTACGCTATATTTAGAATATTTTCACTACTTTACCTTACTGTGTGTCAGCGATTTCCTGTGGGAAATGAAGCTGTGATATTGTTCTCTTCAAAGGCAGACTCCATTGAGAAAAAAAGTGATTTGATATTGTTGAACACAGGAGCTGCTGGTCTACTGCTGCCTCAAACTGTTGTTTTGTTTGTGTTATTGTGTGACTTAGACATCTAAAAGGGTTAGTTCAGATTTACCAAAGTCACACAATAACACAAACTAACTAACTGACAGAAGCAGTTTCCGAGTTTTAGCAAGCTTAAATTATTGTTTTTCTCAATGGAGTCTGGTGGCTTTCATGAGAGAATAGATGGGGACTGGAAGCTGCTAATGGCTTCCCCATTGGAATGGAATGTCTGACAGAAAGGTAAAGCGGTGGAATTGTTCTCAATATAGCATACACTGAAACTGATTTTTTTTGCTGACCCCCATCTACAGCAGTACATTGCTTAGCTTCCATGTCAGTACTCCAGCCTGCTTCTTCAAACTGGGAGGCGTGCCAACTGACACTGACTATGGATAAGTACCATATACAACCACACGCCAAAAAATAAACCCATAAATAAACAAACTAAACAAGCTTGTCTCATAATTATCTCATGTATCAAATAAACTGAAACACTGGTTTGAAATTAATAATTCAGCCGGCACTAAACCACTGTTAATGTTGGGGAATAGGACCTAGTTAAAATGGACAAAGGAAACCTTTACACATTCATACTGAATTGTATTAAATGTGTTCACTATATGTAGGGAGACAGATGCATATACAGTACTATATTGTATAGACTGCTTTTTTATTCATCGTTGCATTTAATGTTTACTACTAATGACTGCCGTTTGCGGGCCAAATTACACCTCAGCAACATTAAAGGAGATATATTACGCTCATTTTCAGGTCCATACTTAAATTTTTGTTGTGTTCAAAAAACACTTTATTTGCCTCATACTGTCTGTGCTGCAGCACCTGTATTAACCTTCTGTCTGAAATGCTCTGTTTTAGCTCCTGTTTCTTTAAGGCCTTTTGAAAAGCCCAGTCTGCTCTGATTGGTTGGTGTTTCCGGTCTTCAGCATCATCTCTGTCACTGTCATTGTAACCAGGGAACCACTGTTACTAAGTTTAGCTGCACTTTTACAATGAATATTGCCACAATGACCGCTTCTAAACCAAAATCTTCACAACCACACGTGTTCTACCAGGAATCTGATTTGAAATTGGGGAGAAATTTACAACTTCGGCAACCAAGACTACAGGTTTCCCTGACATATTGTGAATACTGTTTGGTATTTTGATGCCCAGTGCAAAGTGCAGAGTGCACAGGTGGACTTTGGTAAATCAGTCTGCATTGATCTATAAATAATTGTGAGGGATTCTTACAGAAGTTGTCCACAGCTGTGTTTTTCTGTAAGAAAACCTTCCATTCATGAATTCCTACAGCCTTCCGAGGCAGCAGGACACGTGCAGATGAATGTGCAGCATCTGATTGGAGCATAGCGTCATTACACATGACCATCCACTCTGTTTACCTTCATTAGATCACATGAAAATGACACCAGGCTGCTACAGAATAACCACACACACCTGTACACACAGCAGACAAGCCTGTTATAACTCAGCATTCTGTTGTTTATGTGGGAGACATCAGATTACAGCAGCTCATTAATCCTGTGCGTCAAATGCGTCACGTTGCTGTTACATTTTACGATATGATGAGACCATTTATGATGGCAGATACAGTAGAATTAAAACTGATCCATCTGCCTCTGACTGGCTGCTGATTTGAGGTGCTGTGTGTTCACATCATGCTGCTCTGCATCATCAAGACAACAACATGACTTCCTGCATATGCTGATTCTTATTTGTTGAACTGTTGTTTTCATGCCACCCTGTGATTGGCTCAGCTGATTCAGACCAATGAGTCCAGTCATGTGACTGGCTAAGAGTGTATTTATCACTCACAATTCAGTTTTCAACTTAAGTGGCTTTATTTACATGACTGCATACAATAAACTTATGTAAAATAAAATCAAAATAGGAGTGTAAAATGGCCAACAACAAAAACAAGTGCAATTTGAAATTATTTATTGAGTGACCAGACTTCAGTTAGCCATTAAACCATAAATGAAAAGAAAAAATAGCACGCTTTCTGTTACTGACATTACAATGTTTAGATGCAGCACTTGAGGACTGTCTCCGAAGTCTGGAGCCGCTCTCCTCATGGTGAGTTCAGCATTTGCCTGGTTAGCACGAGCTAACACAGCAACAACTGCTAACATCCAGCACAGAGCTGTTTAATGGTCCCAACAAACTCACATCAACACCAAAATGGCTTGACTCTGTTGTTAAACTTGTCAATAACATTAGGTAACATGAGCTGTGGGATTCTAACAGTTAGCCCCATCACTACCTGTGGGCAGGCATGCTCTCACTAACTGTCCCTGACACGTAGCTCACACTATGCAGCAGTAGTTTCATGATTAACAGAGAGGGAGCAACAGTGAGGCAAGGAAGTGCTTAGCGAAACATTACACTGCACACAGCCCTAGAATAAAACAACATTTTACCATATGGCAGCCCTCCAGGGCTGAAAAATGAAGCCAACATGAAAGTGCCAAAAACTGCAGTTCCTCTAATGGCCACTTGAGGCTGGCTCTAGAAACCAGTCAGTCTCCATAGACCCCCAAGTTGAAATGCCCAACTTTACAGGAGTAAACACATGTACAGCCTGGTACAAAAAAACGTTTTTGGTCTTTATAGTTAATTTCTCTCTTCATGACAACTGTGAGGGGAATTTTTATATAACTCACCCATTTACATTTTATTAAGGCTTAAAGTTACGCAGAATTAAGGGCGGACCACTTTGACAGACAAGCTGTCTGCAGAAGTGTCTTTGGCTGCTCAGTCAGATCCACCCCTCCCTCCTCCACAGCTCCAGTCTCTCACCCAAAAATGGTCACTTCTGGCTCCCCAAAAAAAAGGTAGCAATGGTCTAAATGCCGACCTGGAGGCATCAACACAGGAGTCCAGAAAACCAATGGGTGATGTCATAGTATCTTTGCCTGTTTTTTACGATTTTTTACAGTCCATGAATTCTACCCATTTTAAATAGTAAGAAATATATAAAAGTAAAGTTTCCATGTTGGGCATATGTATGTATATGTATATATATATATATATATGCCCAACATGGAAACTTTACTTTTTTCTTACTATTTAAAATGGGTAAAATTCATGGACTGTAAAAAATCGTAAAAAACAGGCAAAGATACCATTTTCTAAGATCAATATTATATTCCAGATGATATCAGATTGGATCACACCTTTGTACCAATAGTTCTTGCTCATAATTCATGGCCCCATATGCAGCATACTCTGTGTATACTCTGCAGGTCACAATACAGTTCAGTCTAATGAGATTATATCATGTCTGTTTAAACTGGGGTACAACTGTTAGTCCAGTTCAGTTCCAAGGAATCCTGTCCAGTCCAGTCCAACCCAGCCCAGCCCAGTCCAATCCAGTCTAGTCCAATCCAGTCCAGTGGATCCTGTGAAGGAAGTGATTTTAATTAAAGATAAGTTGCTCAGTGTGCGGCCATACTGAGCCTGTTAATCTGAATCCAATAGGCTGGATGTAGCAGCTAGGAGGCCCTTGTAAAGCACAGGCTCTATTGAAGCCCACTGCATTTCATTTGGGTGGGAATCAATGCAGATTGACACCACTTAACATGCAAATGGTGCTCAGGTCAACCGGCGGCTTCCTGCCCGCTGGCGGTGGTCCAAGATCTACAGCTTAACTCTCTTTCTCTGCTTTACATCTCCTGTCTCCATATTACTTCTCTTTCTTTTCTCCTCTCTAACTTGTTTTCTTCCCCTTGAAAGATACTTCTCTTCCTCTTTACCCTGCCCACTTCCTTGTCTTGCCTCCTTTCTCCTCGTCCTTTTCCACCTTCCCTTCCGTCTCCTCTTCCTCCTCTCCCCTCCCTCCTTTTCCATCACATTCCTCCCCTGCTGTTGTAAAAATCATATTCAGGATATTCGTCCATTTAAAGATATGAGAAAATAAAAGACTATTGATTGCTTGATAAACTGCCACTGATGGCAACAGAATGGGAGTAAAGTCAGTATAACCCCTTGCTGAGGCTGTGTGTGTGTTAGCTGGAGGCACTATATGGGAGATGCTGTGGATCAATAAAGTGTATTTGTGTGTGTCGGCCCTTAGCTATCCTTCCAATTACACATTTCCAGCAGCGCGGCCGAGCACAGCTCTTTGTTAAAGCCTTAATGGATCAGCTCAGGGAAGTGTCCGCACACGCGCACACACACACACACACACACACACAAATATATACAGCTTTACAAGGTAAGCATTCTCAAATTGATTTGTTAAACAGCGTTTTGAGCCCCGGCGCTCTCTGCAACTGTGTAATTACTGTGAGAGCTGACGCTGTATCTGTGTGTGTGTGTGTGTGTGTGTGTGTGTCCGCATCAGAGTGTGTCTGTGGATAATTTCATGAAGCGCTGTGCGTTTGTGTTGCTAACAGTTTCCAGATGAAGGAAGCTCCGTGTGTCTGATTATTGAAGGAGAGAGCGTTTCATTAGGAATTTACCTCACAACAGCAGACACATTACTGCCAGCAACACCTCCTCACTCCTCCACTCATCTCCTCTTCCTTTCTTCACTCCTTTCAGATCAAATGAGCAGCGTATGAAGCTTTATTCCATTTATCGAACGAGCACTAAACTAATTCAATTTGCAAGTCAAAAAAGAGCATGCAGGGATGGATTTGTGAGCAGGGAAATTTGCAAAATCCAGATTTTGTGCGCACCGTGTTCAAAATCGGCTCTCACAGAAAAAACAGAATAAAGGAGTGGAGAGACGTAAGGTATGCAGATGCTTCCACAAAGGTAAGGGCATTCAATTTGGCATCACTATGGATCACTTGTGTCCTTACAGGAAAGCAACACTGCACATCAATACAGTTATTCTCAGTAATCACCTTAATCCTTTGAACTCTTGTATAGTAATGCCAACATCCACATTCACAGTGGGTCCCTGAATGGTTTGATGAATATGAAACTGGATGTTGTGTCCTTCACACCCAGATAGCCATCAGACTTGGTCCAATTGTGGCTGAGTGTCGGCTGACTCTGGCTGCCAAGTATGAGCCAGCTTTGGCCCGTTTACTTTTGTTAAATCTGACTCAGATTTAGCTGTTACAGACGAAATGCCGGCCAACATCAAAACGTGCTCTGGCCCATTGATGGTTGCCAAATCTGGCAATGATTGGATGTTGTAAACATGGGCCTGTCCCAGCTGGGAAGCGGCTGGCAGAATTGCACCAGTTTATTCTGCCCATTCTCGGAACCCATCGGCTGTATTCGGCGTCTGGCTTCCGGCAGACGGCAATACAGCCTCTGGGGGCAGACCCCCGATTTTTGGCATTTCGGTTTGATTTGGGCGGAGGAGGTGAATTTCCATTTCCGGCTTCCGTTTATGTATAAGTAAATATGCTGAACCATTGCGATGGATTCAGAGTTTGCAGTGACGCCAATTATGTTCCGCGTCGTTAGTTCACTGCACGGGCCGTTTAACCTGGCAACAACTGCAGCTGGCTCAAATGTGATTGGTCAATATCACACGGACTACAAACAGCCTAGCACCAGAAACCAGGGCTCTTCCGCTCTTCTTCTGGAGGCAAGATCTCCAGGGTTTGCCTACAGACTCTACATTCACTGAATGTAGAGTCTGTATATAGAGACTAATTCTGCCCGATTCTGGGGGATCATTCATCCTTGGTCTCAGCCGAGTCAAGTTACCAGATGCATTTCTACCAGCGTGCCAAGCTGGGACTGATGCTGGACCAGGTCACTCTGGCTACCTGGGGACTTCCCAGATCTAAGGGTACACAGACTACACAACTGATCTTAGACAGGGTGTACTATTACAAGTTTAATCCACTTCACTTAATCCACAACCAAAGCCAGTGAAAAATGTTGGTATTACACGTTTCTGCAAACAATAGATATGTTACATTTGCACGTCATTATGTTGTATATTGTGTGTCAACAACGCCGTGGTTATCGTGTAGTTAAGTTTAGGCAAAAGAAGCACCTAGCTGTGATTAAGAAAACATAATGTTTGGGCTTATTCGATGTGATGCAGGATATCAACGTATCCTCATACAACAGTTTGTATGATATCCTACGAATTAGCTCCCCACGAATGACATTACGCAATTAACGTAAAGTTATGCACTTAACGTAAAGTTATGGTGAATAGGCTTATGCATGTAAAGTTACTGTGGTTAGGTTTAGGGAAAAAACATAGTTGGGTTTCTAGAGGTTTAGACATAAAAATTCACTGTGGTTAGGTTTAAGAAAAGAAACTTGGTGACTCAAGGTTCACTCAAAGTCCTGTGTTTTGTGACCCATCCACCACTCCAACCTGCCTCCTTATGCAACTGCTTCCTGCTTTATTCTTTATTTCCAGCAGCACATTGGTCACGGCTGATCACAGCCTTCCGAATTATGTGGGTTATGCACAAATTACTGGCTCATCATTACATGGGATGTACAAATTTTGGTGCATTACCTTTTGTAGGAAAATGTACGAAGAGCTCATGACAACAGCCTGAGATGGTAGAAACCTCAGGAAGAGCAACTGAGCATAATGTGTTGTTTAGTTTGAATTAGAGAGGAAATGTTAACATATGGCTTGTTTTAGTTCATACTATCCTGCTAGCTGATACTAAGGACTAAACACGTACATTCTTTGGCTGTCGGTGGGATGAAATCCTTGTTCTAAAACACAGTTCACAAATAGGATGTAGACATTGTTGCTTCAGAAATGGTTTTGAAAGACCCACCAGAGGAGAGGGCGGAGAGGATGAGCATGAGGAGAGAAAGGTGATCTAACTATAATCAGTTTGTCTGCCCCGAGTTGGGTTTTTATCAGTGTGAAGGACTTTGTCCATCCAACCATGACACCTCCTTTCTCCTCTCTTTCTGCGCACTTTCTGCTCATTACACCCTTTCCTCTGCAATCTCACTCTCTTTACTCACAATTTGTCCTCTCAACTGTGCGGCAATGAGCACACGAGCCAATCATTTCATGTTGTAAAGCAGCCACAGAAACAGACTGTGTATGTAGCAGTCAAGTATGGTATGCTTTAGATCAGAGGGGTCACACTAAGTGTTCAGACAGACACACAGCAGTGGGGTTCATGAAGGATCAGAAACATGACACACCTGATGTGAATAAACTCAGTTAATGTAAACCAGATTTAACAAAAACATGTTATTTTTTTGTTTTTTGCAGTATCATTTCTAAGTGTGATATTTATATACATGGATTTTTGCTATTATTAGTTTTTGTACAGATTACTATAGTGATAGTTATTATAGTTGTTGCATATATACATATATAATGATTAGTGTCACAGTTTGTAACACTGTCTTTTAATTAACAATTTGTGCTCTCCAAGCCCAAGCTGAGATGATGATGCCCAAGTGATGTTACTTAAATTATTTTCTCAGACTTTCATGGTTTGTTTAAAAGTTCACCTGGAGTGGGGTGGCCTCTAGCTCACCAGGTAGAGTGTGCGCCCCATATAGGCTGAGGCCTTTGCAGCGGCTGTCATCCCTCCACCCTCTCCCACCCTTCCTGTCTGTCTTAAGCTGTGCCATCAATAAAAGGGAAAATGCCCAAAAAGTAATCTTAAAAAATCACCTGGGAAATGAACAGCTTGCACCCAGGTGAAAGTCCAGAGTTTGTTTGACCCATCCACCCACATGGACTAGTGCAGCTGTGGCTCAGAGGCAGAGCAGGTCATCCTGTAATCAGAAGGTAAGTGGTTCAATCCCTGGCTCCTCCATGTCAAAGTAATAGGTGACTGTCACTCATAGTGTAAAAGTGCTTCAAGTGGTCAGAAGACTAGAAAGGCACTATACCATTTACCTTGCTCCTCTTTAAATTACGGACATTGCTGGCGGCGTGAAAAACTGCTACTAGGTGTGTATCCTGCAGCTACGAAAGGTGCCTCTTTGCTTCGGTTCTTGATGCAGACATCACTGACAAAGCAACAGTATTTAACAAGCTGGGAGTTAGAACGGGCTGTTCCTACTGCTCTCCTCCCACCCAGGGGTGCACAACTGGGGCAACAAGAGACCATGTTCATCCTACATTTAAGCAATGAAAACAACTTTAATTTGAAACAAAGTATCCACCATTACCTATGAACACTACAAAAATGAACACTGTATTTGTTGTTGCTTTAGTAAAATGTGAGCCTAATGACTGGCATAATGAAAACCCGCTCTCCTGAAAATAATATGAGGCATTGTTTTTTGAAAACAAAAAACAAACAAACAAAAAAACCCTGCAAGCTGCTGGCCACATGACCTGTGAAATGTCCTGATCTAAAGAAGGAGAGAGAGCATGTGCTTTAAGCAGATTAGGGAGGGCCCATTCTCTGGACCTTCACAGGGGTCCAGCCTTCTCTGTAGGCGGGCCTGCTCCTGCCTCCCATTAATGTTAAATCATTGCGGTTACAGCTTCATTATACTCAACCCTGTTTCTGAGCACTGAGAAAGTTAGTTATCTCTCACCCTCCTTCACCTCCAGACTCCACAACCATTCACTCCTACAAATGCAACAACACCGATGAGCTGCACAGATAGAATAAAGTACTGGGAGGAAGATCCAGTAAGTGTGTGTGTTTGAGAAAGAGGGTGTCTGTATGTATGATATACTGTATGTGTGTATTATGAATGGGTTTATGTCTGTGTTATGTATGTTTTTGCCTGTGTGTCCATGTTTTTATCTGACCTACTGTGTGTGCCAGTGTAAACATACATGCATGTGTGTGTGTGTGTGTGTGTGTGTGTGTGTGTGCTCACGACTCGGGGAAAAGACAGCAGTCTAAAGGATGAAATTGAAGAGATTAGCATGGTCTGCTCTGCTTTTGATTAGTTCTGACTGGAAATCTGCCGGAGCCACAAGGGGCCCCTCAGCAGCCTGCGCTCTCCCTCGCTCCCTCTGCAAGTGTCTCTCCCTCTCTCTCCTCTCGTAGCGTTTCGCGCCACGCCAGAAATTGAATTGATATTTTGTAAACCTGATTTGTGGATAACGCGATGTGACAGCGACAAATGCCTGGCTGAGAATGGTTTTCAAAGCCAGTCCAAATGAAAGTTATTACAGGGTAAATGCGCATTTCTTTGTCTCGGCGGCAGCAGCAGCCCCTCCTGGCTCCGTGTATGAGTTTATATGGGTTGAATATGGATCCATTTCCTGGGTAATTGAATTGATACTGTCATGCACGGGGGCAGTGCCACATTGCTCTGCAGGGCGGATGGGCTGTCTGATTGAATTGGATAGGGGGGGAAATGTGTGTGTGTGTGTGTGTGTGTGTGTGTGTGTAAGGCGTTGTCAGCAAGCAGTCATAAGATAGACACACCTCAGTGTTCTCCTGATTACTGCCGTACAGCCAATTGTCTCTCCAATAATCTGCCGCCACAACCCCCTGACACACACTCTCGCGTGCACACACACATGCGGACGGATACGGGTCAGGCAGCACAGAAGCCATTTCCAATTCCAGGGTAGGCGAGCGCGCCGCAGATCTGCTACATATTAATTTTGTCCCGGCTGAGATTTGCTCCCATTCAGTTAGAGCCGATTGATGAGAGAGCAGAGAGGATCGGACGGCTGCTCATTCGCTCTCCTCACCTCTGATTAGAAACACTGCCGCTGTCACTGCGCTATTAGGACAGAGGGAGGGAGAGGAGGGGAGAGAGAGAGAGAGAGAGAGAGGTAGGGAGAGATGGAAGGGTAAAAAGAGATAAGAGAGGGACAGTGAGAAGGGAAGGAAAGAAGGCGAGATAAGGGAAAGGAGGGGAGAGGGGGAGAACAGAGGGGAGGAAAAAGGGAGGGGGAGAAAGAAGGAGGTGAAAGCAGAAACATGAAGAAGAAAGGGCCATGGCCATGTGAGGGAGGGGGATAGAGGAGTGAAAAGAGATAAAGAGAGAGGAAGCAGTAGAGAATGGAGGGGTGGAAGAGATGAAACGATGGAAAAGAGGAAAAGGGGTGAGGAATGGAGAGATGTCAGGAGAAAGAAACAAAGGAGGGCAAGTGTGTGAAGGGGTGAAAGGAGAAAATATTCAATGGAAGGAAAACAGGACAGGTGTGGTGGGAGAGAAAAAAGATGGAGGGAAAAAAGCACAGAGAAATGCAGAGGTAACATATAAAGGGATGGAGGGAGCGCGACATGGGTGTATGGATGGGGATCGTGAGGGAGGGATAGTGGGGCTGAGGGAGGAAAGGAAGGATGAGGGTGGGAGCAATGGAAAGACAGAGAAAGAAAGAGAGGGTTGACAGCTTGAGAGTGATGGAAGGAGAGAAAAGGAAGGACAGAACAAAAGTGTGAGATAGAGTTGAAAAGACAAAAGTCAAAAAAAGTGATTGGCATATTGAATGAGTGACCTACTGGGTGTTAAAGACAATTCAATATTTTGGGAACTGCACTTAATCACTTGCTTTCCGAAAGTGAAATGGAAGGAGCTATACCATTCGAACCCCTGTGTGTTAATTTAAAGAGCAGTGTGTGGGATTTAGGGGGATTTAGTGGCCCCAAAATTCCCTCAGTGGTCATTGTTTAGGAGATTGTTACCAGGAGCTGAATTATCCCCAAAGGTCTCTTCCTCTTCAACAAACCAGGTGATTAAAACTGGTAAAAACACTAAATAAAGCGGTTTCATGTTACAAATCAGTTTCTCTGAAACTGTTCAGTTCATCGTAGACTAGCTGAGATCCAGATATTCAGGAGGTTTTTACCAGGAGCTGAATTACCTGCAGAGGATCTGCGTTGCCAAAACAAACTGATCAAACAAGTGGATTTCTTGTCTGTGAAACTAAAGTAAATTAAAGCTTCATCTCCACTGAGGGAAATGGTTTTTAGATTACAAAAATAAACAGGAGGTCTGCGTCACAGCAAGGTGTGGTTACATTTCTGGGGAGGTGCATGTAGGCTATGGCGTAAGTACAGTGTCAGTTAAATGCGGAAGTATATATCCTGCTTATGTCGTACTGTCAAACATTTATCTGTGGACATGTTGATATGGTGTTTTTATGAGCAAAATACCACCTAATACATTATCAAATGGTATTGCTAACAATGGCTAACCTGGCTTGAAGTGGGTTGTCTTGGTTTTCAAGCTTGAATGCACTCAACCTTCTCAACAGAGAGAAGACTCACTTTCAACAATGAATACTTTGTCATCTAATAACACGGCAAAGTGAGTATGGAAGGAAAAGACAGAGACATCCTACTGATATTACTATATAATTACGGCAACTCTGTCTGTGTGTGTGTTCCACATTTTTCTCCTCACTGACGTGGTCAATCCATGTGAAATTTGGCACAGTGGTAGAGGGTCATGGGAGGATGCGAATGAAGCAATATTACATTAATTGGCCAAAGGGGGGCGCTATAGCAACTGACTGAAATTGCAAACTTTGAATGGGCATATCTCATGCCCCGTATGTCGTAGACACATGAAACTTTGCACAGAGATGCCTCTCCTCATGAGGAACAAATTTGCCCAAGAACCCATAACTTATTATATATTATATAGTTACATAGATTTTCCGCCATTTTGAATTTTTTGAAAAACACTTAAAATCGATCTCTTCCTAGGAAGTTTGACCGATCTGCATGAAACTCGGTGAACATAATCTAGGGATCAATATCTAAAGTTCCCTCTTGGCAAAAGTTGGAAAACTTACTAAAACTGAGCTTCTATAAGGCAATGAATATTGTGGAGGGCGTGGCTCATCACAT
>NC_065509.1:7685276-7734249 GCF_006386435.1 Epinephelus moara | reverse complement strand
CTTTCAATAAAGCAATCGTACTATCAAATTCACAAAAACTCTGTCTGAATACATTGCTCTTCTTAATGGGTTCAGTTGACTATTTAATCTGCAATTTCCTATGACCTGTATCCCAAACACACACCATGTGAAACTGTACGTGGGCAGCTGTGCACTCAATGGGTATGGACTAGTCTTAAGTATTTTCAGTTAGCAGAGGATGGTTTCGATCCATCGACCTCTGGGTTACTGGCCCAGCACGCTTCCGCTGCGCCACTCTGCTCCACATTTCTGATCCAGGGGCTTTCAGGCTTAAATTTTGTGGGAACTTTTTTGGAAAATAGGCTTCCTGCTGCTTACTGGTTGCAAAGTTTCTATCTTTTTTCCAATTTCCTACAAGGTTCTTGAAGATGTCCACTTTAGCATTAAAGAGGTATGACATTTCACTTTAGACACTTCTGGCAAGGGATGATTAGTCATCTGAAAACATGGATGGAAAGGAGAGAGACATCCTACTGATCCAAAGCAACGAGCAGAGGATAGTTTTGATGCTTCAACCTCTGGGTTATGGGCCCAGCATTCTTCTGCTGTGCCACCCACAGATTCACAGGCTTGAAAATCTGTGGTTGTGGGAACGAGGATCGTGCAGCATACAGGATATAAAATTAAGCATTAAGTGGATGTTGTTGTGAAATCCTTTCTAGGGATTTTTCCAGTTCCAGGAAAGAGACATTCTACC
Source organism: Epinephelus moara (assembly GCF_006386435.1). Classification (NCBI taxonomy): domain Eukaryota; kingdom Metazoa; phylum Chordata; class Actinopteri; order Perciformes; family Serranidae; genus Epinephelus; species Epinephelus moara. The sequence continues at coordinate 7,733,531 of NC_065509.1, read as the reverse complement.
ATGCTAAAGCTTTTACAATTGGCAGAGGATGGTTTGGATCCACTGACATATTGGTTGTGGGTTTAGCACACTTGGTTAAATTTTAAGGGAAACTTTGGAACTCAAGATTAAACAGCATACAGTAGTTGATCTGTAGTTTGAGGGTTAAGTTATGTTTAGATCTATCTCAACACTAACTTGTCTGTATGTGCATTAAAAGAGTTATTGTAGTAATTGGTATGACTGTCCCATCTATTTACAGTGGTCCTGAAGAGATGCCTCCCTAGCTCCTTCTTTAATGTAAGAGATGGAAGACAAAATCCAGTCTTCAATACCTGCAAAAGTTCATTCCCAAATTCAGCCCAAGCTATTATAAGGCTTCTACAGCCCATCCTATGTTATGTTCCCATTCAGGCAGATTTTAAACAGCAAACTTGATATAATGTATGTAGACAAGAGCAAGACAGTAAAATTGTGCGCCTGGCAGAGAATACCCATGACAGTAACAGTAGAGGGCATTGCTGTCTGACGTATTTTAACTTTATGCTGTCCTCTGGAAAGGAACTGGATGTTTCATAGCTTCTTAACACAAGGAGAAAACATGGACAATCTGGACTGTAACTGGCCATTACTAGAGTAACTACATGAAATAAAAAAAACATGGAAAAATTCTTTTGTAAACAATATGACATCTCCATAGCAACATCTTGTCATGCATGTTTTGTTTTGCTGTCCTGCCATTTTGTTGGAATTTGTTTTTTTCTGTACCGCCCAGAAGGTGTTGGCCGTCTTCTATCTACCGTTCAGACATGAAATTGATATTGATCTCATCTCACACTGAAAAACAGCTATAAGGTATGTATTGCCAAAAATGGTGAACTATTCCTTTAAAGCTGACAGGTCTAGAACACTTCTTTTTTATAACTGTCAGGCAGACAGTAAAGCCATTTAAACCTCTCATCTGTAACCCCCTCTTAAATTCACATTTCTTTTCCAAACCCTTGTCTTTCACGCTGCTGTCACCACTCCCACCTGAAAGCATTTTATGACACATTTAGCTTCTATGCTAGAAAGCCTTCAATCTATTTCATCTGCTCATGCAAACTAGAATCAGATGTCTCACATCAGACAGACTTTAAGGATTTATCCACCTTCTAACTCTTCAAGGTAGTTAGTAAATACAGATCCAGATGGTTTGTTTTACATTCTCAACCCAACAGATTGTTCTACTGATTTACAATAATTTAGTCCATCAAAGAATTAAAGTTGTGTCCTTCACAAGAGACGGACAAATTGGACGACAGACAGACATAGGAAAGGTTCATTAATACTGTTCCCAGCAGATGCGGTCAGCATTGTCCTAAACTTCAACACATCATTAAGTCTTATCAGCTAAATGCTCCCAGCTTTAACTTAAACAGTCCTCTTCATCTAATAGTCTCTTTAACTTTAGGCCTTAATTGTGTCCATAGCAGCTAATCGGGTGGCTGTAATAAGAGCTTGTGTATGGTCAAAATGGCCCACCACCGTCTCATGGTATAAAAACTTAACGATCGTTATCATCAACCTCTTTCCATTCTCCGACTCCGCCTTTTCATCTCTCTCTTTAGATCCTTCCATCTCTCCCTCACTCTCTCGCCCTCTCTCAGTCGTTTAAGAGTTGCCCATTAACACAGTCCTTAGGTAGACTTATTAAGTTCACTTAACAGTTAATGCTCCATTCAGAGGATATTACCATTTAAAGGTCTGATTTGCTCTGTAATGTTTGATCATAGCAAAGACATCATTAGCCAGCATAATGAGCAACATTTAGACTCCAACTAACACAGAAGTTTGGGATTCCAGACATCTGTTGATGACTAAATTATTGAAGGACTTGTATGTGAGGCATTTATGGTAGCATTTGTTCTCCATGAGTTGTTTACTTAAATTTAGCTTTTAGGAAAAATAGAAGGTAAGACCCCAGTTAGTTAGTGTAAAGGTTCATTGAGTATTCAACGGACCTTATTGTGGAGCATGTCATCTGACCACGTGTAAAAACAAGCATTTATACCTTCCTAAAAGGTCACTCTTGAAGACTGGTTATTATGATGTGTTCCTTTGAACTGGCAAGTTGGGATTCATTAGTTCCAAATCGGTAGTTTCAACTGAAACCCCCCCTGATGTCAGATTACTGACTCAGAAAAGTCAGAGGAACCTTGTCAACCCTGATCTCAAAATCCAAGATGGCTGCTCCACACAACAGTAGTGAAAGCTGTAGTAATAGGGTGTTTATTAGCACTTAGTTGTGTATCATTAAATTCCGTTGTACACACACTACTGTCCAACTTCTATCTGTTGACATATTGCTATAGCTATTGGTGCTGTATTACTAACAATGGCTAACCTAGCTCAAACTGGTATAGTCTTGGTTTTCTGACTGCTTGTACTGGAATGCAGTCAACCCAGGAGTGACGCATTCCCAGCTCCATCTTCTGACTTCAGAGCTAAATGGGGGTCAACAAAAATTCTGCCATCACAGCTTCATCCTGGCTGAATTTCACTGCCTTCCTGATCTTGCTCCAAGAACTCTGTCTTTTATATGTCTGATGTTTTGCCACCATGACTTCCTCAAATGGGGATAACGGCCCAAACTTTTATACAGTCTCTCCTGAGGGGCATTCATAGTGTTGTGTGTTCACACGAAAAGTGACATAAGTAATTGTTTAGAGAATGAAAAACAAGCGCTTGAGAGAGAAGTTTAAACCCTTTCACAATAGTGGTCTCCATTACATGATAATGGCGACTGGGTATCATGCCAACATGAAAGGACGGCTTTTTCTCATCAACTTTGAAATAAGATCGAGTTGTCTGGCCAGCTTGGGCCCTTCTCTGTGGAGTTTGCATGTTCTGCCTGTATTAGTTTGTCTGGCTTCCTCTAACAGTCAAGCATTAGTTTTGCTGATTCTGAATTGCGAGAAGGTGTGAATGTGGCTGTTCCTCTTTTCCCAGCAAAATAAGTGTGCATATGCAAGTTTTTCAAATGCTGGAAAACCTGCTTAAGATAGGAGATAAACTCATTTCCCATTTGCCAATAAATGCGTATGCCCTAACTGTTTTTTTTTCTGGTGTGTCACATTTTACGAACATGCCTGAAAACAGTTTTAATGAACAGTAGAAAGCATATCTCGAATCTTCTGCAGTATGGAACCCAAAGAGCAACTGTCTAGAGACTGAAAACGGCTGAGTGGTTAACTTCCACCAGCTGAAATGCTAACTTGTGGTTTAGTGCTCTGCTAACTTGAATGGGGATAAATTGATTTTATCTTGCAGCTGGTAGTGAACCAAGTCATTTTTGTCATAGGTGGTTGTGAAAATGTTACGGTCATTACTTCTTTTTTAATATCAGTTACTTATTCAGTCTCTCTTTCAAACTTGGTGCTGACTAATTTGAAAGAATGTTCAAGCACTGCTTTGATGGAGATGGAAGTTTGGCTGAGATGACAGAGAGTCACATAAGTTACCAATAGTTGCACTGGAAAAGGGGTATAAGTAGCATTTTAGCATTTCCTCACTGTCCCTGGGAGTCAATGTCGATTGTAACCTTTTCCCGCACGAGTTTTTCAGGAGTAGGTCTATCTAGCAACGAGGTGAATGTTTATTTAGAAATCTAAGCCATGTTACGATATTGTAATGAATTCCTCACGAGCAGGAGACCAGAGGAGCGTTCGGGAAAAAGGCCAGTTTATTTGAGCACTCCAGAAACTCCAGTAACACTCCAGGGGGTAAAAGACTCAATCCCAAACTCTGACTCTTCTGGCGTAACACACACACGTCATAACTTTACACACATACTCGTTTACCATACCGAGTGGGGACCCCCCTCCCTTCTCTGCTCAATCTCCAGCCCGCACACTGACTGACAGCGTAGCCGGTAAACAGAGCTCAGCTGTTTATTTAGCCTAGCGATATCTCCGGACTATAGTAGCTGCAATGGACGACTTTGAACGCGATTTTGAAGAGTTTCTTGTAGCGGACACAGACCCAGAGCCATACCTGTTTGAGCCGGAGCATACAGATGAGGAACTCCATGTGTTTGATGCTGAGCGGGCGAGAAGAGAGGCTGAATGCACAGAATGGGATTCGGTGCTACTGCTACCATCGTTGGGGAGATATATCATCAGGAGGAAAAGCGCCGCAGAGAGTGCATCACAAGGAGTGAAGTTGCGTCTTCTTTTCCTCGCAGATGACGGTTCGGGTTCATTCTCTCCTGTTGCGTGGTAAGTGTGGTCCATTCGCAAACTTTATAACTAAAAAAACTTTTCACTACTCTCTATCGACGAACTACTAACACTCTCTGCTGGTTCCTCCTCCTTCTTCCTTCCTTCCGCTGTCTTCGTTGGTTTTATTTATACACGCGAAACGCGTTCTCTGGCTGGCTGGATTGTCCGCTCGGGCTGCCTTACATACATGGCGGTGCAAGATGGCGACCTCTCTAAAGCAAGGCCCTTGCTATATATATATAAAACCATAATTATAAGGCTACGAAAACCAAACGAATTTTATTTTATAGCGATTATACACTTATATAAACATATTAATGGGTAGAATATTCAGATTCAGATTCAGATTGACAGTAAACCATGCCAAATATTACACACTGACCCTTTAAAGACAAAAGCCAGATGTTAGTGGGTGTTAGTGAGTTTTTTTGTCCATTGACAAAGGGGCTTATGTGTCAGCCTTGAGATAGTCTGGTGAGGGTTTACCCTGCCTTTGGCCTGATGTCAGCTGGGATCGGCTCCAGCATCCCTGTGACCCTGAGTAGGATAAGGCATTTCAGATAACGGATGGATGGAAACCTACACTGTTTTGGCCAAATAATAATAAATGATACTAAATAAATGAAATGCTGTAACCAATTCTGTCTTAGTGAGTTGCTTACTTGTAGTTCCCAATAAAAGCTAATAAATAAAAGCTAAGCTAATAGCTCTGAAAACAGTGAGGCTGAAACATTGTTACTGGAGTGAAACCATGTTGCACTAGAAGTACTAAGATCTAAAAATGGTGACTCTTGGCAAAAAGGTGTTGACTGCATTACCACACATATTGAGTCAATTAGTTTTCAGCAACAGAGCTCAGAAGAGGGCAGAGACGGTCACGGCAGGCCGTAATATATCTGGTCATGGTGGCTACTCCTGCTGTGAGGGAGCAATAGAAATACATACAAGCAAACCTGCCTGTTTTCCATGGTAGCTGTGGAAAAAGGACTTCAGTCTCCTAGTTGGCTTTAGAACTTTCCTTGGTAGCTCTGGAAACCTTCATGCTCATATTCATAAAACTCAGTATTGGTGTTGGCAGCTTAATTCAAACTAAGTGAAAATGCTACCTTAAATAACTTTTCTTTTCTGAGAAGTTTTGAGGTAGAAAGTTTTGTATAGTAGCAGCTAGTCAATTCATTTGTATATTAATTGGTATCATCAAATATTCACTGTTATGCAACAAATAATTGAACAGCATTTAATAATAGACAACCCAATCATCAGAAAAAAAATGTTGGCATTGTACGTTTCTGTAAACCATGGATTTGTTATATATGTAAGTTTTTATGTAGCAGATATGTTGAAAGTTTGTTTTCTTTACATTTCAACATCCCTGTGGTTAACGTGTGGTTAGGTTTAGGAAAAGATCATGTTTGGGCTTAAAATACTTGCTTTTTGTAGCACTACCCTAAAAAACAAGAACAGAAAATATAATTAAAAAAAAACATATCTGGCAGTTAAAAAGCTGCAGGAATCGGTCACTTTCAAAATATTGATATGATATGCATAAAATATACAAATTCAATGTATTTGTACAATTTTCTTCTGACTACAGGGCTGCTTATGATATAAATCCATAAGAATAATATACTGGGAGTTTGAATTTAGGGTAGCCTCAATAAAGGTTTACACCTCCAAATAGACATCAATATATTATTGATCAATTCTATAGGATATGAAATCAATCAAACTGCATCATATGCCCCCCCCCCCCCCCCCCCCCCCCCCCCCCCCCCCCCCCCCCCTCCCCCCCCCGTCCCNCTCACCTCCCAGCAGTTCTCCCATGGATCACAGCATAATTAAAGAAACCAGCCAACAGATCCAATTTAAGATTACTGTCTATGAAGAATGTGTGCAGTAGCTGCTGTAGCCCCCCCCTACATTCACTCCCCTCAGTAGCACCCCCAGAATGCCTATTATACAATCTGTGATCAGTGATAATAAACCTGGAGGAAATCGAACACACTGCCACTGAGCAGACTATCTACTGTTTAAGAGTTAATCCAACACACAAGGCCACAATTTTCCTCTAAATATAAATGGTATCTGATCCCGTCAAGACCTCTGTGGCTGCTTTGAAAGATATGTCAGATTCACTTATGATTGATTTTTATATTTCTTGAATTGATTAATGTAAAAATGGGTGGACTCTTGGAAGAGAACATAACCTACTCCAAACCTCTTTAGTCGTAGTAATGACATTATGAATAGGAATGAGGATGTTGAGACATGTGTCTACATTAAATTGGTAATACAGTAATACACGGTGGTCTGATTAGACTTTGTATGACCAATAACAATTATTATGTGATTGGACTCCATTCTTATATAATGTGATTAGAATTAGCCATCCCAGCGTGATGACTAAGTAGTTCCTCCTGCATTAATCAATATTTCTATATTAGCAATAAGTTAACTGGCTACATCTAATGTGAAAGAGGTCACTCACAGAGATGAACCCAGAATGATCACCAGCTGTAGTTCCCTTCAGCCCTACAGAACTTTTAAGTGTCTTTCAGCTCATTGTTTTGGTTTTACGTTGAACAACTTAACTTTTTGGTTCACTTTCATGGTTCTCATCAACCTTGGGGCTGTTTCAGTGAAAAGCTCTGATAAACCCACAGTACACTATCTGCACAGCAGCAAATAGCAGACAGTAGAGACTAGCTGGTGAACATAGTGGAGCATTTCAGCTAGAGAGAGACAGATATTCTTCTCAGGAGTTGGCAGAAACCAGAAACTAAAAGAGAGTGAATGTTGGACTTACATTCATCTGATGGACAACAAGCATGACTCCAAATGAACAATAATGTTGCTTTGTGTCTGCTGGATGTGTTAATAGGCTATTATACCATGGTCTGTGTAAATAATCAATTGTGATTACCTGCAATTTGTCTGTAAACCTTATAATGGAGACCTACCAAGCAGTTTTGGTGAAACTACCTGTTCACTGTTCTAAATTAATGTGCTGGATACATTTAAGTATGAGTAACCATAGCAACAGGGATGCAGTCAAAGTCTTTGTTTACAAGTAACTTCCAACACTGCGTGTGATCTAGCCTCATACTCTGACCATCACAGGATGGAGACTGTAACACAAAAGCTCAATGTATTCTCACAGAATGGTTCATATGATATCCTACGAATTGAATGACCTCATATCTTAATTACTATACCTTAATGACGTTATGTCATTAAGGTATTGTTATGTAATTAACGTAAAGTTATGGAGGTTAGCTTTAGGCTATAAAAGTCATTGTGGTTAGGTTTGGGAAAAGAAACATGGTGAGGACTTACCTTAAAATGACTCAAAGTTTACACGGATCCAAACACACAACTCCAGGGCAAAAGTCCGGATTTTTGTGACTCATTGACCACCCCAAGCTGCCTCCTTATAAGCGCTGCTTTCTTGTTAACTGCAGTCAGCACATTGGTCATGTGATTGCAGCCTTTCAACATACGTACATATGTACAAATTTGGGTGCATTGCTTTTCATGGGAAAACGTACTGACTGACTTACCTACTACTCACTGATACTATGTATCACATCAGTGAACTTTTCACAACACAATGCGATTCAATTTTGGGCTGTGGACAACATTAACATATCATTTGTTTGTGAAAATCTTGATGCTGATTTGGGGACAATGACATGGCTGGATAGCTAGCTAGACTTCTTGTTAAACATCATTTCAATTTCCATTTACTATTTGTCAACCGTATGCAGTGTTATAGCCAAAGGATTCTATGAGCTGAATGGACTAGATATAACTCCCATTGTTAGGTCGTATGTAAGGTTTGTCCTATTTGCTATAGTAGTGAATAACATTTTTATTGCATAAGAACCTAATGGGGCAGTAATGATTGTTCCAGGCATTAGTCAAACCCTCAGGCATAAGCAGAAAGGCATAGTTATGGCTTGTAAAATACGTTGGACTTGGATACCAAAAAGCATGAAAATATAAAGGAACATCCTATCAACTTTATGGAGACTGTCCTTCCCGCTTTAAAATACAATCATAGACTGTTTGTTCAAGTAAGTAACATGATTGTTTGGCATTGACCTCTAGTGGTCATGGTAATTACGATGGGAACAAAGGAGGAAGTCAAGTGAAGCTGTATGAAAAATGACAACGTCCAGCGGGTGGGGAGGTACATGGATCAAATAAACATAGGACTTTCATCCAGAAGCCACGCTAAGTTATTTGGATAATGTAATGTAGTATGTCATGTGAAATATGACTCATACTACGTGTGATAGGTCACATTACATTATTAAAAAACATTTATTTAAAGCCAAACCATGAACTTTTTGTCTAAACCCAACCACACAATTTTGGTGCAACAATGACCATTTCAGATGTTAAGCACATGTTTAAAACCATTAACGGTAATATATGAGTCATTCTGTCGTCCACTGGCAGTGGTGGCAGTTTAGGAAATGCTCCTGTGAGTCGTATTAGAGAGTAGGAATATACAAGCTATGCAGTCTACTCCCCTACATGAGACTAAAGGTTCACAAGTCAGCTGCAGGGTACAGTCCTTTCAACATCCCTGTTCAACATCTGGGGAAATGGCAAAAACATCAGTTACTGTGGCCACCACCTTTGAAAAAATTTGCTAGCTCATAGCTTGTAATGCCCACAGCATATGCTGTGCATTGGCAGCACAAACAAGTATGAGCCTGTTCACAGGTATCAAGAAACATACTATAAAACACTGAAGTTTTTTATAGGGTACTTTTATTTATCTGATCGTCGTTCATTGTACATTGGAATAGTCAAGATTTCAAGGAATTGAATACTTGGAGTAAGGACTCCATTATAACTACAGTGGCTTTCACAAGCACACACTCACACACACATATCTACACACACACACTTTCTCCGTCCCTCACTGTAAATGCTTTATTTGATCAATCAATCCTGCAGTACAGTAACTGAATGTTGGCCCAATGGACTGAAGACACCACTATATCTCTCCATGTCTGCACTCTGTCAAACAACTCTCTGCAATCACTTCACTTCATTTGAAAACTCGGCTTTCTTTCGCCCAAGCAGCTTCACACTTAGAAAAACTCCTGCTGTATTGCTGCACTAGCTCCATTTCACTTTAGTAAAAAAAAAAGAAAAAACCTCTGCCTGCACTTCAAAAACTCTACTTCAATCAGTGCAGAATAATACAAAGGGCTTTCAGATTACAGAGAGCCTGCTGTACTTTAAATCCTGTAATACAGGCTGAAATGAAATCCATTTTTTGCTCCGATGATCTTTCTAGGCAATGTTCAACATGGTCAGAGAGAGGGAGAGAAATGGCCATCTGTCTGCCACTGTTACTGTGCCACCCGCAACTACCACACACACACACACACACACACACACACACACACACACACACACACGCATGACCCCGGCTGAAAAAATGAGCTGCTAAAAAACCCCAGAGAGAGGAATGAGATGCCGTTTTTCCATTTGTAGCAGCATGATAGCACAAAGGAAAGAGACAAAACATTATTTGAAGATAGAAGATACACACAGTCTGATAAGGGAGAAAGGAAGAGTGTGTGTGTGTGCGAGTGTGTTCGGGAGTGTGTGACTATTTCATCTTCCATGGTAACTTAAATGGTAGATGGAGGCCACACACACACATATACACACACACACGCACACAGACAGACAGGCCTCCCAGTGCTGCAGCACCCCAGATGCCTTACGGGATTGTAATAATTCATGGAGTTAGCCGACTGCTTGCTGGACCAGACAAATGGAATTATACTGCCCAGATGAGATGGCTGCATACATGTGTGTATATGTGTGTTGTGTATTTGCGTGTTTGTGTGAGTGTGTGTCTCAGGGCCACTCGGCCAGTCAGTACGAAAGAAAAATAGCTGCTCCACTCTATAACCCTCTGCACACACAACAGCAACGGGTCTGCGTCTGTGTGTGTGTGTTTACGTCAGTGTGAATGTGCTATGCAGCAGAGGGCCGACACCGTGACATTGTTAAACCATGTTAGATTTCAGGGCCTCTGGCCAGGGATGTCACTGACACACACAAATGCGCACACACACACACACAGCACCTTTGAGTGTGTGAACAAATGTGTGTTTCTATCTGCTGCTAGCCTGCAGGTTCCAGGCTGACCATTAGATAGGGCCCCATTAAAAAAATGACAGTAGTTGAGTGGGGGCCAGACTGCACTGCTTTTGCATCCAAATCTACAAGGATAGTTTCAGCCTTATTTTCACAGTTTTGGCCATCACATGCACATACACACAAATACGTTCACTTAAAATAATATTTTGTACGTTCTGTAGTGGAATCATAGACTGTACAAATAATGGACATAGCTGCCATGATGTCTTCAATTTTTTGTGGTTGATAAACTCCCGTTTTGAAGCCTTGAGTTCAGCATTTGGGCCGTTGCCATTTTTGATTTTGGAGCCAGAAGCTGAGGACGCTATCAGCAGACAGCCTGACACTCAAAGCAGCCTGTTCCTAATTATGCATAACATTTTGCCTTAATAAGATGTTAACAAGTGAGTTTTATAATAATTCCCCCTGTACAGTTGTCATTAAAAAATTAGGTAAAGAGACCAAAATTGTTTTTTGTACCAGGCCATAAACATGTTCATTTCTGCTGTAAAGTTGGGCATTTTACCATGGAGGTCTATGGGGATCGACTAGCTTCTGGAGCCAGCCTCAAAGTGGCTGTTAGAGGTACTGCAGTTTTTGGCACTTCGGCATTGGTTTCATTTTTCGGCTCCAGCGGTTGCTGCTTGTGTGCAATGTGGGCCAATTCAATGAAGAAAAAGACCCTGAGGTCCCCTGCTGCATCGCCTCATGTCACCTGTGTCTCAGCCAAAGAGTTGAACATGAACACACTGCAAAGACTACAGCTGACAGCCAATCAGCATGTATGTTCTGCACCTGTGTGAGAGGAAATAACTCTCCACACCAGCAGACAGCGGTAGTCTGTATTCATCATTTTATAAGGGAAACCAGAAGACCGTCTTGGTGCTAGTTAGCACATTAACAGCACAACCCAGAAAACTTGTTTTTGTTTTTTGATGAATTGAAGTCGTACAGGTCTGCCTCCAACAGCAAAACTATGTTAAGGCATTAGTTCACAAACTCTCACCCAAGTCTTGCAGTATAACCCAAGTCTCATTTATTCAGTCTTAGCTCAATACTTCCCAAACACATGCATTTTTCTAAAACCTTACCATTTAAAACTGAAAGTGAAACTTATCTCTGCTCTCTTTGAAGCCAATCTCCACTGACAAAAACAGCAGTTTTACCCCACGAGACATCATGAAAGTTTGGTTGAAAAACCTTTAGAAAATGAAATGAATGAGCTTGTTTGAAGAGGATGCTGTTTGTCACATAAAATGCATTTTGAAATTTGTCTTTGGCTGGAATTATATTTACGCAGAGATACAAGTAAATGTCTTAGAGACCTCAGCTGAGAATGTTGTCATGGCTCAGGCTGTTGTCATTCCCTGGTCGTATACCTATGAAAAGAGTGCACTGTAATTCATTTTGAAACATGCACATAATCCTAAGTCAAGACGCTGTGATCACATGACCTGTGCGCTGCAGGCTGCTGTCCCTCATATGATGGGAGTAAAGCAGGAAGTCAGGTGCCATACAATAAAAAGTAACAAAGTCTGCAATGGGAGTTGGTCAGGGTGGACCACAAACACAGGACATTGACCCAGGAGACTAGGATTTGTGTCTCGTGTGAAACTAAAAGTCAACGTTGAGTTATTTTAAGTTGCATAGGTACATGACGGCACATCATGTCATATTTATCAGGTCTTCATATTGTATGTCACATGTATCTAGTTACTCAGCCAACATTTGTATGTGGGGCCCATGTGGGTACTAAATGGGATGAAAAATGGGCCCTATATGGGACTGTCCACGAGTTCCATGTTGACCCTATACCAAATTGCCCACATGGGTGGGTTTACCTAAGTGGGTTCCACATTGGTTATGCTAGGGCTACCTGAGTAGCAACTGTGTATTGGCCCAGAATGGGCACCTTATCTGGGGCTGACCTAGGTAAACCTATGCTTGTGGGCAATTGGCATGGGGCCATTACGGAACCCAGGAACAATCCCCTATAGGGCCTACTTTTTATGCTATTTACTACCCACATACCACACCTACATACAAATGTTGGCTGGGTTATGTTAAGTATGCAATGTTACAATGCCCAACCAGGATTCTTTTCCTATATCTAACCTAACTAGTAGGGGCACTGATTTATAAGATATTATACACACTCTTGTATGAGGATACATTGTATAGGTAACCAAGGCTGCCCTACAAAAAGTAATGCGCCAAAATTCGTACAGCCAGGAATTTGTTGATAACCTACGTATTTTGGAAGGCTGCAATCACTTGACCATTGTCCTCATGGGAGTAAAGAAGGGAAGGAGGCTGTCCCTTAAGGAGGAAGGTTGACGTGGTGGATGAGACTTTCTCCAAGAGACGGGTGTTCAGAACCTTGTGAACTCAGAGTGAACTTTGAGTCATTCTATGGTACGTCCTAACCATGTTTCTTTGGGTAAAGCTAACCACAGTACCTTTACGTTAAGTATGTAATTTTATGTTAAGTAATGTTAGGTATGTAACTTCATTTGTGTGATACTAATTTGTAGGATGTCATACAACCCGTTGTATGAGGATATGTTGGGGTAACCACAGGTCACAGAGGCTCCCAGAGAAGCAGACAAAAACACCAGCCAACTCCAACATCTTGTTGGGAAGTTTTCTCTACTTTTCTTTCAGAGTTTGGGCATAATTACATGTCGGCATAGTGCTGCCGCAAGTGATCATCTTGCAGAGCAGAGGAAACTAAATTCATGTACAGGGAACTTTATATGGTTACACATTTTGTCATTTACGTTGATCAGTGTAAATTCTGTATTGGTGTCATCATGGGTGGATTATGAGGCAGTGGGCCCCTGGGCCCAGATATACAATGGGCCCCACCACCTCTCCTACACAGGAGCAAGACACACCAACTCTGTGGTGGTTTTGCATCTCTTTGTAGTCATTATGTATATTTTTCTCAGACTTCCTTTACATATTCTTAACACCATGGTTTGCTCAACATGACACAGCTTCACCCCCGATTCATACATGTAGAAAAGAAACACACACACACACACGTCCATAAGACACCTGTTTATGTTTGCTCATGTGTAGCCCAGAGAAGTAGGCCATGATTCCAGCTGTACTGTCCACATCACATCACTTTCATTATTACTGGTCTCCAAAAGAACATGGAGACAATAAAGGAGCAAGGGCAGAGGTACAAGCTGATGCAGAGATGACTCCTAACTCCTAGCTTACTGCTGCTCTTCTTCTCAGCTCCTTTAGTTCCTCTCCTTTACTTCATCTTTCCTCTTCTCTCTTCACAATTCCATTTGTCTTTCTCCTTTCTCTCCTCTCTTAAAGCTGCTTGTATTCATCTCTTTTCCTTCCCCTCATTCTTTTTCTATCCTCTTTCCAGCCTCATCCTCTCCCATCCCTTTCCCCTGTTGCCTCCCCTTCTCACCCCCCTCCCTTCTCCGTCTCTCCATCCTCCCCTCCCGTCTCTCCATTCATCAGTATTTCAGCTCCCAACAGATAGCATCGTTGCTTTACTGCTGCGCCGAGCTGACAGTCTGTCTGTCCTCGCTGCGGGCTTTAAACACACTAAATCAACGCCTGAAAGAAATAGATATTTTGCCACTGAGATAAGCCCATTTCCTGGCGAGTATTCATTGAAATGATATAATAACTGACATGGATAGGAGAGCGGCGGAAGAGAGAGGGAGAGAGAGGGAACAGAGATAAATATGGTATTTGCAAGTTTCCTTTTGTAGCATGAAGGCGCCTCCCTTTTTCTGGAGGAGGAGAAGGGATCTAAACGTTGACAGGGGAGGTGGTAAATTGAATGCCATGAGCCGTCTGAGCCTCTCTGTCTCTAAAAAGAAATTCAATTAAAGTGTATTGGAGGGTTGTGAATGTGGCAGAGACTGGGCTCCCACTGGCTGATAAGAGCTGCTCCTCTCGGCGAGTGGCGTTATAACTGAAGCCAGATCACTAGCTGCTAAACGTGTAATCCCCTGCAGCCGAACAATATGGGCCCCAGTCTGATTCAATACAGCAGCAGCCAATTCTCCACATTAAATCAACGCAGGGGGGCCAGAGTCGCCGCCGCCACCACCGCTGCACAGCCGCTAACGCACTTCCTTCGGCTTAAGCCACACACAGAAATCAGAAAGCTAGGCCGCTGACAATGGCTACTATCTCCCTCTCAACATACACACACACACACTCATACACACACACATTGTATAAAAGCTCCCTTGGGAAGTGATTTCAGTCTTTTCAGTGTTAAGTACCTGCCCCACTCTAGCTAATACCACCACTAATACTGGAATTATACACTGTGTGTGTGTGTGTGTGTGTTTGCCTTTTCTGACAGATAAAAAAAGATGAGATTAAATGGTGCTCCTTGGCTGCAGCACACACACCATGCAGTCTGGTTCATGACCTGTTAAGCTCCAGGTCTGTGTATGTGAGTGTGTGTGTGTGTGTGTGTGTGTGTGTGTGTGTGAAACCTGTCACACTTAAACCTCAACTCAGTCAATTTAAAGTGACACGTCAACTTTTTTTGTAGTGAAGCTCACTGATCAACTTATTGCTTTGCAAATATCTGTCAGACAGAGACGCCGTTGCTTTGGAGAAATTCTCTCGTATTTTAACTTCCCTTAGATCCTGTTCCGTAGCCCCTTCAGAAAATTGGAGTCACATTTTTCCATATTTCACATCAGTTAAATAATGTGACTCCAGTATTTTTGATGGGGCAGTGCTGCTAAGGAACAAGACATAAGGAAAGTTATAATAGTTTTTAAGAATTGAAAAACCACTGGTGCCCCTGTCTATTCCATTCCATTACTTTTACCCCACAGTGCGCAGTCTGGTTCTCTGTCTGGACAGGCCTCTTATAACCCTTTTCCACCAACATGGAACTGGTTCCGTCCTGGTTCTCACACCTAATTTTCATACCTAAGAAGTCACGAAGGACACTGTCAAAAAAAAAGAGCATGCAATGGTCTTAATAATGGGTGGTCCATGCTTGTTTTTTGGAGTAAAAACAAATAAAAGTGATGACATAACAAAAGTTCAGAGGTACACAGTACAATGTTATCCACGATTTTGCAACTATTGTTTACTTCCACTGTATGACACATCCCTGATTACCATGGTTCCAATCAAAATTGGTGGATATGCAGGCTGGGTTGCTAAATAACACCAAGGCTTCAAGAATCCTGAACAAATCTGGTTTAAGAAACAGCTAATTTGGTGGAAAAGGGGGAAGACCGGAAGATTCACCAACTCCAGATCCTTTGTAACAGCCCAGTCACCAAGAGAAAATGTTGGCATAGTACGTTTCTGCAAACCACAAATACGTTACATTTGTGCATTTCATACTTATCATATTAATGTTTCTAAAGTGTAGTGTATGAGCTGACTCTGTCTTCAGGTGGTGGAGGGGATGGTGGATGGCGTGACACCTAGACGGACACCTACAAAGCTTCAGACCACTGAGACCAACAAACAACAAAACCACTTGTGATTTAGAGACCAACGGACCAGCTAGTTTTCCAGTGGCTTTTTAGGCACTAAACATGGTTGCAGGGATTGTGCCCTCAAAACCATATAATTTAACCAAAAACATGTTTGCTGAAATGCACAATGCACACACAACAAACATTTTTTCTTGCCGACTGGGTTGTTTGCTAACACCTTCTGTGAAGCCCATATGTACAGTGTATTTTACAGTATTATATTTATGATGCCAAGCTTTAAAATTGTTTAGAATCTCTTTGCATTTTGCATGAATACAGTGTAAAAAGTTATGAACAAAATACAGGTTTTTGTAATAATATACAGTATAAATAAGGGTAATGTACAGCTTTGCATCAGGGTCCTGCATCACCCTGTTCATTTTGCAATAATGACCCACTCGCTATACATTATTCTGATTATTACACAACTTCTTACTAAAGAATCCAGTAATGTGACATGAAATGTTGATTTAAAAATGATTTTATTGATTAAAAAATATTTTATTGTTTCTGCCAGAGTTTATGATCAGAACTGCATCCATAGCAACAGTCTGCTATTTAGGAAAAAACAGACCATAGAATACTGTAATTGACCAGTCCAGTCAGGATTGAGTATTCAACAAAGCTCTGTAATAACATAATATAATGGGTAAAAAGGGTGGTTATGTCTCGGCATTGCGTCTCTCCCTGCCTAAAGGAAAGGTTCACATCTGTACTCATCTATCATGAAGAAAAAACTCACATGCCCATATGTACATTGCAAGAGTTATGAGTGGCTGTAATTGAGATTTAAAATGTGAAGCTATTATTTAAGGTAAAGCGAATATGTATTCACTCCTAATTGAAAGGAAACAAACCACAGTCACACATCTGTTTTTCTCCCTTTCAGTGTTTGCCACAGTTGTATTTAATGAGATCTGGCTACATGTACACAGTTTTCTCTGTGTTCTGTGTTACCCACCATAACACACTGGGTCTCATTCAGTTTATGTGCAAATATTTGATATTAGGTTGTGTGAACAAAAATCAACAGCCTATTTGGATTCCAAAATTCTCTTACTTTCTATAATGTTTGTTTTAACCAGTTTAATGTGGACAAAGGCACAGAGGGTTGACCACTTATTTCTTTTATGAATTTAATTTGATTTTACCTGCCACTTTTTTGTGTCTAATTAATCACACACACACACACAGACACACAAAAGAAAAAAAAACAGTCCACCTGGTATCACACACCAGTTTCATTTAAATTTTACCAGTTAATGTTCTACTAATGATAAACCAAAATGTACTCTTGATCATAAACAAACCCAACCAAACACACACACACACACACACACACACACAGATTGTGAATGACTAATAAATTGCCTGGGAATAAAGCTCATTAATTAATAACAAGAGATACACAATAGACCCACATTAACACTGTCAGCCACACACACACACACACACACACACACACACAAATCTCCAATNATAGACCCACATTAACACTGTCAGCCACACACACACACACACACACACACACACTCCAATCTCCAATTATTAATTAGTGAAAGTGAAATCTATGAATTACTTGCTCCATTATGTACTTTAGCAGCTTCAATTTGCATTGTGGCCTGTTTCCCCCTGGCCAGCAGATTAAAGTGGCTATTTGAAATCAATTTCTCTAATAACAGATCTTAACGAGCTCATCAATTAAGGCTTTGTTAATGGCTTGTTACCGTCCAGTGTATGTGTGTGTGTGTGTGTGTGTGTGTGGCCCTGTCTGCCTGTGTTACTCCTGACGAAGACACACCTCGTACATATATCACTGTGATTGGTCGGAGTGGGCCGGGCTGGTGGGTATTGATAGGAGAAGGCGGCGTGGGGGTTAGGCCTAACTTTTTGAATAACCTAACGGAAACCTTAAAGGAATGTTGGACACGCACACACACACAAAAACACACATACACACACATGCGTGTGTTTGGAGTTGGGGGTGGGGGCGTGTCCCGGCCTTCAGGAACCTATTTGAAAGAGTCTTTATGCAAATGAGTCTGATAATGGCTTCCAGCGTTGAGGTTATGATTTCCATAAGTTAGGCTGCTCACTGGGGCATTTCCCAGGCTGGAAAGACCATTAGAACGCCACACACACACACACACGCAGACACACACACACATGCAGACACACACACACACACACACACACACACACACACACACACACACAGTTATGAGCCTGTGACCTCCTCCCTGACCCCTCTTCTCTTTGACACACACACAGTTACGCCCCCTCTAAATGTAAGTGTTATATATGCATGGGTTAGCTTAACTCCTCGGAGCGAGGCCTGTAATAAGCACTTCATTTATTTAACCTCTGCCTGGGCACTTTCTTTAAGTACTGATAAAGGAGGCTACATACACCCACTCCACATGCATACTGAGGGTGGACTTCTCACTGTTATACGAGATTCAATTAGATCAACAGCAACACCTGAACACTTCAGACAGAGCTACACAGGCTTAAAGGTCACAATACACATTTAATTTTAGATGTCTCCAGCTATTGTCAGCTATTGCTGCTAGTTAAATGTTAAATATTAACTTATTTTCAGGCTGTTGTCATGCACTGTTTGTACGTAAAAAAAGTAATGCACCAGAATTTGTATCTAACCCACGTAATGGGGAAGCTGCAATCACAGCAATGCACTGACAGGAGTACATAAGAAATAGTAAAGAGTGAAAGTGCATGTAAGGAGGTACATTGGGGTGGTGGATGGGTGAAACAAACACAGAACTTTCCCCTGGAGACTGGTTTTTGAGATTGTAGGAAATCAAGTAAACTTGAACTCATCACCATGTTTCTTGTCCTTAAACCTAACCCACGTAACTTTATGTTAAGTATGCAACATGATGACACCATTCGTGGGGCACTGATTTGTTAGATTTCGTACCAACTATTGTAACAGGATACACTCATTGTTTACACATTCCATTTTTTATTGGAAACACATAATGTACTGACTGCAGCTGCTGTTACCTAGCTGTTAATGTAAGTACCAATAGGTGTGTCTTGTGTTTGTGTGTAAGCTCAGGCTTGACGGATCCCAGAACTTAGCAGGAACTTTGGTCTCAGCCTCCTCTCTTGTCCCTCTTTCGCAGGACGTTCATGAAGTAGAGTCATAAAGCTTTGAAGCTCTTCACTCAGGTTGAAACATTTTCAAAATGCAGTCACACTTTTGTGATGTCTTTCCCAATCATAAGGTTAAACTGAGATTGAGCTCACCCATAATGCTGCTAATTATTATCATTACAGAGGCAAAGTTGAAACAGGAAGTGTGAGTTGTGACATTTAGAAGAGCAGATCCAATGGTTCATTTGAACTGGGAAGTCAGAATTTCCAAGTTTCAGGTCGGTAATTTGAACTGGAATGCCCCCTGAAGTCGGATTTACAACTCAATATCCAAGATAGTTGGTGCAGGCATCAACATAAGTAAATGTTGTGTTAATATAGTGTTTATTGGCACGTCTGTCTTATTTACTACAACAATAAAACATGTAATAGCTGTAGCTTTCATCTAAAAATCATAATTTAATCAGAGGTAGGTCAGCTGATGCTGCTTCCCTTTCTTCTTTAAATAAGTGAAAGTCAGTTAAGTATAACTGATTCAAACTGATTCACAATTTGTCATGTGATGTAAAAATGCCAAAATTCCAAAAATGTCAACTTAAGTTCTGTGTTTTTTCCCCCAGAACTTGCAGTGTTGTGAAAACCTTAAAAGAAAAGGTCAGGTCACAAAAATACACTGTGTACTTTTGATATTGTAATTACATATAATACTTACGTACTTTTTGTTTAATAACATTTTGATTACAGGACTGATACTTGTGGTATTATGACTTATATTTCAGTAAAGGATCTGAATAAGCCTTCCAGCACTCAGAAAATGAGAAAAAGAGCTGGTGTGCTCTGCTCTGGGTTAAAGTTCATGACGTTGGACTCCTGTCAGATTCAAGCGCTGAGATGTAACTGAAGCGCAGCAGAAATAAAACAGTGTAAACCCCAGCTCATTACTGCACATTTAGTGCTCTTATCATGTGATTTCCCAGCAATAACAGCAGGAGACTCTCAGCCATGTCTCTGCTCTCATCAGTCGCCTGTTTATCAGCAAACTTGCACTTTAATGATTGATACTGGGAGAACTAATTATGACACCTCAGTTCACTCATTAAGCTACACAGCTACAAATGATTAATTGATTTATCACATTTTCCCAAGGCTCCATTTATAATCTCATGCTGAAATGAGTTTGGAGAAGGAGGGGGAGGAAAGAGAGAGACGATACGGAGGGAGGGAGAAGGAGGGAGGGTGGAAGAAAGGATAAGACAGGGTTGTGGGAGAGAAAGGAGGAAGGGTGAAAGCAGGGGATGATGGAGGGAGGGAAGGTGAAAAGGTGGTGGTGGGATTTTAAGGGTGGAGTGGAGGTTAAGGAATATTAATATACTCCAACTGGTGCTATTAAACTATATTAATGCACTGCAGTCTCAGAGATAAGTGCTCCAATTATTACAGTGGTGAGGGGGCCAAATCAAAAACAAGCACACTGACATGAACGGGTTGTTATGTGAACGCTCCATAACAGACACCTCTGAGGAAAAGGGTCATTTAAACTTTTAAGATTTAAATTTTACATTTTCATCATTTCAGGACTTAAAAAGAAAGAATGTCTGCTTTATACTGTATGTCTCATATTTTTATCAAAAAATCAGTGATAACATACACTGACACAGTCAAATATAGCAGTAGCAGCTGAACAGCCTTCATGAAAAAGAAAATACAATTTTTATTTTCTCAGGTTTCATGGCCCATGAAAATTATTGAACATCTAGAGGCCAGCCTTCAATCCATGAAGGAAAATGGAAATCATGAAACTTGGAGTTATGAGGATTGGTTGAGTGTCCCATATAAACAGCTTCAACTTCTACTCTTTGTTTTCCACTGTCTGAACATAATAGGTGGCTTTTAATTTCACCCCCAGCCTGAGTAAAGGCATAAGATCTTTGGAGGATCAGAGTTTAGGAGTTTTAACAGGAACAAAAGATCAGGTAGAGACCATTAGCCTGAACAAGATCAATAGTATACAAATATTATATTAGAATAAAATGAGTTTTAAAGCTGGAGTGCAAAACCTTTGTCTCCCCCCTCTGGCAGTGACTGTAATTGCATTAACACTGTCAACGCTGCTCATAACGTAAGCCTGCAGGTCAGCCCGCTGCATCTCCAATGCCCCTCTTCAAGTCTTCAACTTTCTCTTTACAAGTTGATGTGGGCCATCTCAATGTAAATTAAGTTTTAGTCTCTGAGAGGTTGGATTGTCTCATTTTGAGGACCAGACAGACACATCTTTGTGGGCTGAGACCATCCAGGACCTATCAAGAAGGGGCCGGTTTATCATCAGGAGAGGAGGAGAAGGTCTAACATCAGGAAACGAGGACGCTGGTCGATCATCAGTAGATGAGAATTCAGTCTACCATCAGGGGAGAATGAGGAAGTCTGCCATCTTTAGAGAAGAAGAAGGTCTATCATCAGGAGAGAATGAGGAGGTAAATTAAGAGGAAGCCAATCTATCATCAGAAGAGGAGGAGGAGTTATATCAGGAGGAGAAAAGGAGAACAGTCTATCTGGAGAAGAGTAGAGGGCTTGCCTACTATCAGAAGTAGAGGAGGAGGTCTGTCATGAGAAGAGGAGGAGGACAGTCTATCATCAGGAGAGGAGAAGGAGGTCTATCAGGAGGAGAGGGGGAGGCTGATCTATCATCAAGAAGAGAAGAGGTCTCTCATGAGGAGAAGAGGTCTATTAGGGGGATAGGAGGAGGAGGTCCCCCATCAGGAGAGGAGGTCTATGAGGGACAGACCCATCAGGAGAAGAGGAGGAGGTCTATCAGGAGAAGAGAAGGAGGAGGTCTATCAGGAGGAGGTGTAATGAGATGCTGAGGCTCGGCTGCCTAACAATAGCTGCTGTGTGTCGCTGCTTAGCCTGCTGCTCTCCACCTATTTGTCATAATCACAGCCAGTTTTCTCATTAGTGGAAACCATTAGCCCTTAAAGCTTTATCTGCCTCTTATCAGCCCCAGCACTACCACATCACCAGGCTCAGCGCTAACACACTCGCACACAAAACGAACACACATCAAAAAAACTAAAAACAATCAGGGAACACAACGTATGCAGTGCAGTCTAGCAGAAACAACACCCACAGTGCCATAGCGCTGCTGGCCCACAATGCTTTGCTCAGGTATCTCATAAAGAAGTCACTGACCCCACACATCTAACTGAGCAACTCCGGCAGTGCCAGCGCGAGTTACAAAGCACACCCATCCTAATCTGGCTCCATTAGCGGCGTCTGTCCCTCCCCACTTGCTGGGCTTTGTTCAGCTGTCAGGATGACCAATGACGTCGCACCACTGCCTGATTCATGGCGGCGACCCTGAGATCACATCTGATGGGAGCGTCAGGCCAAACGACCAAACGCACCCCCAGCAACCCATTATAGTCTATTTATCTAGCTGGACATCTAATGGGAGCGCTTCTTTTCCACTCCGACAATGTGATGCTATCACTGAAGGCTTGGTTAAGACTTGGACTGCTTGGCTGGGGCTATCTGGAGTGGTGCAGGTTAATAACTGGAATAGCTGTTAACTTCTGAAAGCTATAAAAAGGAATTAGAGTTGACCGAGGCCTGTGGAAGCTCCTCTGTTTTTCAATCAGCAAAACGTAGTCGGAGATGCATTTAACCGTCAGTCGCCCTCCTTTCATCCAACCTTTCATCTTCAACAAGCTTTGAAGCTTTGTACCACATTCAGAGCCTAAATATATAGCAGAAAAAAATATTTCCCATGTTAAGACATAGTGGAGTGATGGTATCCTGAGCAGAGAATGAAGTCATGGGACTGCTGTGTGTGCACAGCTTCTCTGTTTGTTGTTTTGGTGAACAGGTCAGCTGCTTGCGCATTTTAATGCATGTGACTCCCTTTGTGCATTGCTGAGAAGTTGGCCGACAGAGAGACGTTTCTTCCCATTTGGATTAAAATGAAAAGATTTTGCCAGAAAGGTCTTTCTAGCAGAAAGGTTAACTGTTCCCCAGCCAGTTGTCTAAAGAAAATACTGGCATTGTATGTTTCTGCAAACCAGGAAATGGTTCATTTCCACATTTCATACATTTCATATCAGTGTTTCTAAAGTGACACAGTGTATGAGCTGACTTTGTCATAGAGATGTGAAGGGGATGGTGGATGATGTGTCACCTCAGTGAGAGGCCTGCGAAGCTGCAGCACCCCGAGAACACTAGACCAAAAAACCAACAAATGGCAAAACTTGTGGTGATTCAGGAAATCATTACAGCTACCAAACATGGGTGTTTTGTAACAACCAGTCGCTGTGTTTACTGCAGATTTTTATGCATCAAATGAGGGTGCATTGTAGTGACCCATCACTGTGTTTCAAGTGGCTGTTTAGGCCCCAAACGTAGGTGTTTTGTAGCAACCAGTTGCTGTGTCTCCAGTGGCTTCAAGGCATCAAATATAGGTGTATTGTAGCAACTCATTGCTGTGTTTCCAGCAGCTTTTTAGGCATCATTCAGGTGTTTTGTAGTGACCCATTGCTGTGTTTCCAGTGGCTTTTTAGGCACCAAACATGGGTGTTTTGTCGCGACCAGTCACTCTGTTCCCTGCAGCTTTTTAGGTATCAAACATGGGTGTATTGTAGCTACCCATTGCTGTGTTTCCAGTGGCTTTTAGACATCAACCATGGGTGTTTGTTTAGAGACCCATCACTGCATTTCCAGCAGCTTTTTAGGCATTAAACATGGTGTTTTATAGCAACCTGACACTGTGTTTCCTGCAGCTTTGTAAACATCAAACAAGGGTGTTTTCTAGCAACCCATCACTGTGTTCCCAAAAGCTTTTTAGGCATCAATGGGGTGTAATGCAACTACCCATTGATGTGTTTCCAGCAGCTTTTTAGGCATTAAACACAAGTGTTTTGTAGCTAACAGTTGCTGTTTTTTCAGAGGGGATAGTGTCATGGAAAATGATTTTTTTTTATCAAGATGTTGCATCATTTCATGCAGTGATTGTGCCCCTAAAACCAGGTATTTTGAGCCAAAACACGATCTTTTCTCAACCATAACCGAGTGTTTTTTGTGCCAAAACCGAACCACATGTCAACC
Organism: Epinephelus moara; assembly: GCF_006386435.1. Lineage (NCBI taxonomy): Eukaryota > Metazoa > Chordata > Actinopteri > Perciformes > Serranidae > Epinephelus > Epinephelus moara. The sequence continues at coordinate 7,709,404 of NC_065509.1, read as the reverse complement.
ACAGCATTATCGAAATGTAAAATTTCAAATTATCTGCTACATAGTAACATTCAAATGGAACATATCCATGATTTGCTGTCTTGTGCAATACCAACATTTTTTCTGGCAATTGGGTTTCCCATGTTATTGTGTATCCCACTGGCTAGCTAATCTTGCGCCTGCACTGCGCTCATATGGCGGTTTCCACTGATGGTAACCCTGACCCACAGTGACTGGGAGGCGTTGTCACAGAAGCACCATGCCCACCCTCTGGGTCTTCAGCTTTAATGTAGCCAACTTTAGTTAATGCTGCAAATATGTATTTGTTGCTGGCTGTCCCACTGAAAAACATTCAAAGATTAGCTTGGAGCTATAGAGAGCTACATGAACCAAGTGATCATATCGCGGCGAAATCAAGGAGTGTCACAACCCTCTCCTTATAGACTGATGACACCGACTAGCAGAAGAAGATTGGTAGCAATGTAAGCATGGAAACACTGACCAATTAGAGCAGACTGGGAGGGGAGACTTAAAGAGACAGGAGTGTTTTAGACAGAGGGTTAGTATAGCTATATGCAGGAATACCGTATAAGAAAAATAAATGTTTTTTTTTTAACAGTAAAGTATGTAAACCTTGTTCTTGTAAAAACCCAAAATACAAGTATGAACCTGAAAATGAGCATATCTCCTTTCCTTCCATCTCTTCTCAATAATCCCCTCCTTCTTTATCTCCTGTTTCAATATCCCACCCTTCTCTTGCTCTATCATCCACCCCTTGATCCTCTTCTTTCATCTTCCTCTCTAGTCCTCCCTCCTCTTCCTCTTCTTCATCTCTCCATGTCATTAAGCCCTCAGCCCGCCCGTGCACTAAAACATGTAAAAGAGCTTCCGTTTTGGGAGAGATTTGTTTGTGGCATTAATAGTCTTTAGTTTTCCACATGGTTTCCCAGCAGCCGGAGACATTAGAAAGAGAAGTGAGGTGCAACACATTTCCCCTCTCATCCTCTCATCCTCTCATCCCTGCCTCATCTGTCAAACACAGAGGCGGAGGGAGGGAGAGAACCACAAAAAAGGAAGAGAGTAAGATAGCTGGTGAAAGTGAGACATAAAGAAGAGAAACATTAAAGAAGAGAAAGAAAAAGAGTTTGGCAGATTGTATTCATAGTGTAGCACCTTTTAGCGAAACATAACTCTATACGAGAGAGATGTAGCTCAAACACTGGATAACTGTTAAAAAGTAAAAATGAGTTTTGTTTACACTGTTGACTGTCCACTAATGAGACATTTATCTTTATTGTATTTTGTTAGGTTGACAAAACTTCCTTGGGCTATCATTCAATTAATACAACGGACAGTAAGCAAGCTAAATAACGCTCCAAAGTTTTTTTCTAAATTTTAGGGAAGGAACTACTGGCCCAGCCATTTTCAAAGGGGTCCTTTGAACTCTCATTTCAAGATATCTGAATGAAAACGGGTTCTATGGACACCCAAAAGTCTGCCTTAAACATGAAAAGGCTTATTCCCAGTGAATGTTTTGTTCTTCACAATCAATGTACTCCTTCAAATTAGAGCTATATATTTGTCTTTTTAAGGTAAAGAAAAAACAGCCTATTTGAAGAACAGTCAATCACCTAACATGTAACATATTATAACAGGATTGTTTCGGAACTCAAATGTTAACTGATCTGGTATTAGTCTATGTACATCAGATAATTAGTAATATTAACTGTAAAATTAGAAACAAAAGTATATCAATATACAATTTCTTAATTCTACATATTGACATCATTTACATATGTACAACTGTGAAATTGAATTCCTGAAATTCAGTTAGGACTTAAGGTTTTGGTGTTTTGGCGAATGCCAATCAGTCCTCCTGCCTGAAGAACCACATAGGTTGTTTTTTCTTACCCTCTGATACAACCCACAGGAGCATTTCCTAAATTAGTGCCCCTATTGGTTAGATTAAGTTGAGGTTTGGCATCATAACATTAGCACTTAACACAACATGATGACATGACATTAGTATGTAATGTGACATAACATAAGTACATAACTTAAAATACTTCTATGTTGACGTTTGGTTTCACACATGACACAAACCCCTGTCTCCTGGATCAAAGTCCTGAGTTTGACATGTGTGCCACCCCGACCACCTCCCTGTGTGCACTTTGTCACTTTTTATACTTCGTCAACTGACTTTGTCCTTGGCTCATGTCATATTTACAACGGCCACTGGAGGTAGCTGCCGACACTAAATTTTAATATATGGCTCATACTAACTGCTTGTGCAAACAACCTATGGTGCTGTTTTTGGGTGGGAGGACAGTCTCATGAACGCCTCCATGCAGAGACTGTCTGAAAGTGTGTGAAGAATTAATTGTGCTGAGATTACAAACATGCAAAAGATGCAGAGTCTTTGGAGAGCGAGTGGGTAGGTAGCCCCTATGGTCAAGTTTGGTATGAACTAGTTTGTTTAAAGGCCATGAGGCCCAACAGGTTGAGACAGAGATAGACACTGTCCCTTGAGATTGAGACAGAATGTGTTCTCTGTCAACTAATTTCTGAATGTATTTCCTCTGTGAATTGTGGTGTTATAGTAACCTTGGGTGGGTTTACATTCTATAGTTACAACCTTACATATGGGAGGTATTTTTTTTAGGATGATTCCAGTCAATTCTCCACTACAACTGGATTCCTTACAGAGCTTTGAAACAACATTTGGATCATTTAAAAGCTTGTTGATTTTATGGATTTGTAATTTTGTATTAACTTACTAAGAAAGAACGATGTCATCTGGTATAATTGAAGAGGAAAACAGAGACAAAGTTATTAGAGACACTAGTATCTGAACTGAGTAATTTGGTAGTAATTATGGGGTAAATAGAAATACTGGTACCCTTCATTGTTACTCTTCCAATTAATTAATTCCAATTCATTTCTCGACTCAACCCAAAAATTTACGAAATCGATAATTTAATTCCTAAAGCTTTCTAAGCTTGGGTTTAGCTCTTATTATCACAATCTCAGCTGCACTGGTCCTCCTTGTCTCTTTCCTTCCCTCCATCCTTTCCTCTCACCCTCTCATCTTTCCATCCTCTCGTCCTCAGCTCAGCGCCCACTGTGTCATCAGTTGGTTATGTCACCTGCAGCCGACCTGTCTGTCTGTAATTAATACAACCAGAGTGTGAACATTTTCAGGCCAGCTCCTCTCTCCCTCTTTCTTCTCCTCCAACCCCCCCTCCGTCACCCCCTCAGTTAATCACAGTTGTTCCCGGCAAAAGGAGCCGTTAACGGCTTGGTGCGTCAGGAATGGTCCTGGCGCTCCCCGCCGCTAATCGGACCGTTACGACTGAGAAGCTTTGCATTATGCAAATCACTGGCCGGGAACAGGTGACATTTGTAGGGGAGCGGGGCGACAGGGCGATGGAGTCTGGCTGATTTAGACATTAGTCCCTGTCACAACGCAACACACACACACACACACACACACACACACTGCTCATCTGCATATGCACACAGCACACACTCACTGTATATACAAGCAGAAAGAGCAGAAGTAACAAATGGCATATAATCTGCTTTTGGTACTGTAATTGAGGAGCTAATTTGTACCAGCACTTTTTGGAGTCAGTGTTTTACTTTGACGTAAACTGATAATCCACAAACACACTGCTGTGCTGTCTTTCAGTCTCTTTGTCTTCATCTCGCTTGGCGCACACTGCAATGGTGTCCACTGATCATCAGGCAGTGTTTGGTGAAGTCAGAGTCTTTCCTCTTTCTTTTGTCTGTTCAGCCTTGAGTTAACACTGCTCAACTTAATCAACCAGGCCCTACTTTCTTAAACAGATGATTGTAAAATCCATCTTACAAACCCTCTGACTCTTAAAAGGTGGTTCCCAAAAACATCATTCTAAAGACACTGTTAGAAATGATGGTAGATGAACGAGTGCTTCGTACCCACTCGTAGGAGGCTGAGCGAATCAAAGGAAGCTCCGAACATGCGGGAGGAGGAACCTCAAACTGCATGTTTTATTGCACTGTTTTTGTTCATATTTAAGTGCTTACTTTGATCATGAATGCTGATGTTCTTTGTTAAATGACATTTTATGTACCACCATCACCAACGCTCTGCAGACTGCCACCCAGATAGTTTATCCTGTACAATGGATAATGATTGGCCTGGGTGCTGAAAGGAATTTCCTCTTAAAGATTTGTGGGACAGTACAGAAAATGAAATACATGCACAGAAAGAACCAAGCGGGAACCTCCAGAGCTGAGAAAAAACTGCAGTTCCTCTAATGGCCACTTGAGACTGGCTCCAAAAGTGAGTCAATCCTCAAGGACCCTCATGTTCAAATACCCAACTCTACAGCAAAAATAAAAAGCAAATTTCCCCGTTCATGACAACTATACAGAGGAAAATTCTTATATAACTCACCGACATTAAGGCTTAAAATAACATATAATTTAGGTTGTGGCTGCTTTTAGTAACAGGCTGTCTGCCAATAGTGTCCTCTGGCTCTCAGTCGGATCCCCCCTTGTTCCTACAAATATGGTCCATCCTGGTTCCAGAACTTTAAGATGGATGGCCAAAATGCTGAACTTGAGGCCTTCAAAACGGGACTCAAACAAATAGGTGATATCACGGTGGCTACTTCTATTATTTTTATTCAGTCTATGGACAGGACCGATAGACATGCATTAATCATTGTGGACAGCACCAATCAGTAAGGGCAGTGTTTCCAAAAGGTTTAAGGTGTTCCCCACCTCAGACTTTACGCTCCCTTTCCACAAAATACTGTGGTTAAAGGCCTGCTGGCCAGAATTTATTCATTTTGCAGAAAGTGGTATTTGTGACAGCTCCAGATTATGCACAAGGCATTTTGCAGTGGACTACTTCAGCAGCTAACATAACATAGAGCGTGCGCTGGAGTTCATCCCTTTCCCAGACGGATACTGCTGTCCCGTCTATGTGCACCACCATCTCCATGTTTGTTATGACATGGCTACTTTCAACAATCAAATCAAATTCATGACAATGTTATACCTTGTCTGCCTATCCTGTTTCACACAGAAATACGTTACAGTACTGAAGCTGCATACTCTCGAAATGCCGTTTCATTCTTAATTTTTAAGACAGCAAACACTGAACATAACATGCAAAAAGCACAACTAAGAGCCATTTATTGATAAATTGACAGGTAGGATGAAGAATTTTTTTGCAGTCAATTTCTGTTTGCGTCTTAATTTCTATAAACCAAATCTGGACTGAGTTAGGCCTCTTGGCTGTTGTCATCTCGTCTGGTCTTGAACACAACATTGCTTTGTGTGTGTGTGTGTGTGTGTGTTTGTGAGTATTAACATGTTTACGTTCGAGCATCCTTGAACAAGTCCAAATCTAATTCTCTGTCAGTCTGCTCAGTGTCTCTGTCACTCTGCCTCGCTCTCTCTCTCTGTCTGTTTCGCTCGGTCTGTCACACACACACAGAGTGACACGCACCCTGGAACATTTACAAATTCTGTCAACTTAACACACACACGCAAACTGATATCTGTATTCATTGAGCGTAGGCAGTAATAAGAGGCCATTATGGATGCTAACCAGATCTTTTAACCAATGACTAACTGACATTCGCTCATATACAACCAATGAGCTGTGAGAGATCTGGCAGGGCCTGAAGGAACACACACACACACACACACACACACACACACACACACACAGTGACACGGTGTAATAATACATGCATACCAATCTAGACTGTGTCTGCCTGAATGCTCCTCAACTGAACACATAACCATAATCACTTTATCAGAGGGAGGAGAATAAAAGCCAGTGAATATGAAGAAGAGGAGGAGGAGAGGGGGTGAGAGAGCGAGGGAGGTGGAAGGAGCAAATTAAGAAGTTAGGGAGGGAGGGATGAGAGAGGGAATAAGGGAGGAGGAGAGAGAAATAAATTAGAAGAGAGCTGCTGGGTGTACCTGAAAACTCTTTCATAAAGGATGGACTATTTTAAAAGAATACACAGTAATAAGGAGTAGTAATATTAGAATTAAGGATAAAGCTAAGGTTATTCTATTTCGTTCTATCAACAAATACCATGAAAAGACCCAAAACAAAAATGTGTTGGTCTGTCCTTTGATACTTTGTTACCTTCTGACTCTGTGTGTGGCTCTAAAACAACTAGTCACAGGAGTTTTTATCAAACGTTTATCAAACAGGAGGAAATAGCGCATTCGTAAGGGACGATTTCAGTGCTGGATATTTGGTGTTCTGGTGAGTATTGTTAGCAGCGGTTGTTGAACAGTAATGGAGCTCTTACCTACCCAAACACTGTTAAAGACCAAGTGCCCCCACTTATGGCAACAGCACTGTCTAATGGCAGTGACCCTCCAAGCAAGACAATCAAAGATCTCAAGGTGTCGACCTGTCCTCCAAATTCCCCACATCCCAATCTAATTGAGCATCCATTGGATGTGGCAATACCCCAGATGTCCTGTGTCCATGCCTCGACAGGTAAGACGTCCCACCATGGATCAGACTTGGCTCTGACTTTTTGAAGCATGGACAAAGGACCTCTTGGAGGGTTCTGTGATGTGCCCCACCAGGGTGTTGGCGGCAGATCCTTTGAGGGGTATTGGCACATTCGTCAAATGCTCGATCTGATTGGGATCTTGGGAATATAGAGGACAGCTCACATCTTGAGGTCTTATTATAGATCATATTCCTCAGGCCATCCCTGAGCAGTTTTTTCAGTGTGACATAGTGCATTATCCTATGGGGGGCCACTGCCATCAGGGAGTGATATTGCCATGTCGGGGGGGGGGGCTGCAATGGTGTTTGCATGGATGGTGCATGTCAAGTGGTATCCAAGGTTATTTTGGCTGATGGGTGTAAACCATCAGTGCATTTATAACCAGAGTTGGGTATAGTACTTAGTACTAATAGAGTACTATTTGAGTAATCAAATACTTGAGTACATTTTCAAACAAGCCATCAGTTACTTCTGTTACATTTAGAACGCTGGTCCTTCAGCTCCGAAACAGCAACGACTGTCTTTTGGTTCTATTAACGGAGATAACGTTAAACCTATCAGTCCGAAAGAAGCCACGGAGCTTGTGGCTCGCTACGTGGTAGAAGAAATGCTGCCATTGTCTACGGTGGAGTCTAAAAAAAGGTGGAGGAGGACTCACTGACAGACAGGTCAGACTCAGCACTTGCATTATGCCTGGTACACACCACGACTTTTCTGCCCGTTCAGGTCAGACTCAGCACTTGCATTATGCCTGGTACACACCACGACTTTTCTGCCCGTTCTGAAAGTCACTATGTCACATTACACGGTTGTGGAGTTATAAAATCGTGCCGTGACTTGGCCGACAGACATGACACACTGCACGATGGTACTCACCAATTATCCCTGGTCATCTTTCATGACGTGTGTGATGTCATCGGGTTATTCTTGTCCTATTTTTATTTATTTTACTATCATCTAAGTCACTGTGTCTGTTCATGTGCCAGCCGAAATGTTGTTGTAGTCACCTAAAAGCGGCAGCAGATGGCAGGAGCTTCATTTGAAGTACCATATGCAAGCATTCAAGCTACTGTATCCTCCACAACCAAGTTCCTACAAATGTTTCACAATAAAAGCCTATTTAGAAAATGGAGGGATTCTCTCAGCCGAGGATATAAGGGGCTTTTAATTTGAAACAAGTTCAGGAAGTATTGAGTTTAAAATGACGACGCAGTGCATTAACTTTATAAAGACTAAAAAGTAAATAAATAATACACAGAGGGATTAATGAATAACGGACCATCTACAATGTAGTCTGTTTCAAATGAAGCTGGGAGCCTCTGCTGGTGAGTAAAGATATTACTTTATGTCCGTCTCCATTATGAGGATGTACCACTGTTTGCTAGCTTGATGCTAATGGCAGTACTCAGCGGGTTGACAAAGTGCCTCTGCTGTTTCACACCATCATTTCCCCCTTTTACTCTGTGTGGTAACATCCCTAGAGGAAATATTAAAAACGCTGGGGTGTTGTTGTCATACAGTTGTCTACGGCAGCAGATCGTTCTGTGTTTCTACTGGTCAAAGTGACGGCTGTGATGGGAGAATTAGATCTCAGTGAAGGGCAAGTGGTCCATAACTTTAATTTTGGAGACAAAAAAATGTAGGCTTAGCGCCCTGTGGTCCATTGCCCAATAGGAAATGTAGAATACTCAAAAGTACTTTAAAAGTGCTTGAGTTACTTTTCTCAGGGAGTAACTATGTAAAGTAACTGGTTACTTTTCAAAAAAGTAACGCAGTAAAGTAATTTGATTACTAGTAACCCTTACCCAACACTGTTCATAACAGATAGCAGCAGCAGCATTAGTGTAGTAGAAGCAGTGTATATGGAGGATATAGTAACAACTGCAGCTTTTAAGGCCTAATACACAATGTTTGTCTAGGGTTCTAGTTTTTGCATTGTGCCCCGCATCATTGGCTCTAGTAGGCCCTTGGCTTTTCAGCCAATTGAGCATGTTGAATTGGCGGTGGAGCCTGTCGATGAGAGAAATCACTCTGATTTGCTGTTCAGCCATAATAACATAATAACAGTTTGCATATTCGCAGTCCTTGGTTATCCTGTTTCCCTTTTTAATAGCAAATACAGTCTGCTGCCACCTGCTGTTATGGAAAGTTGCTTCCTCTCATGCATGCACATAACGCACGTGCCGTTGGCAGGTCTTTGCCATGAGTTCAAGTTCAACTTTTTGGCTCAGAAACAGGCAAGGTGAAGCGACGCAACAGTCAGCCTTTGTGGCTGGTAGTTCTTGGATGTTAGTTTGGTGTGTCTGGGCCTTTACAGCGGTGGTTCAAAAGCACAGTAGAAGTTGAAACAGATTTGTAATACCGCTTATGATATTAGTACTGGAGGTCTGTGTTACATGTTTGTATAGTGTGTGCAGTGTGTGGTTTGCGGCAATTATATGTCTTTCTTCCTATTATGAATGTCAGCTGCCAAAGGTCTGTATTTATATGTGAAATGGAAAGTACCGTCATACAAGTATACTTACTTCCTGTCTGTAAACTGGTGTTGAGATGTACACTGGATCATTCACTGCATCAGATATCCGCTCATTGGTTTCCAAAACAGGAGAGTTTGATATTAAAGTGGCCAATCATATGATCAATAGCCTTGCAGACCCCCCAGCTCCAACCAATAGCAGAAGAGTGTGCTCAGTGTTAATTAGTGCTGGTACATCTCTGCTCTCCTCTTGTCTCTGTGTGTCTAGCTAATTCAGCCTCTCGTTAACAACGCTTATACAGCCAATTACCATAAATCCCTGTTAGCTGCGGCAATTAACAGTAACGAGGCAGCGCTGCATGTGTTTCTACTGTTGTAATTAAGCCAGTGTGTTGTTAATTAGCAAAATGTGAGTGGGAGGTTTTATGCTCGTTAGTATGGCCATTTCATTCAATTAGCACCGTCATTAACGAGGTGTCTCTGTTCTAACAAAGTTAATGCAGGGAGGAGGCGGCGACTGGGCGATTAGCCTAGACAAACATGATGAGGAGCATGGCACAGAGCCCAGGGAACGATATATGGAGGGAGTGTGTGTGTGTGTGTGTGTGTGTGTGTGTGTGTGTGTGTGTGTGTGTGTGTGATGAGCTCCAGGTGGTTTGGCAGCTTAACACACTGCCACTGTAGTGCTGCTGCAGACATACATAAGAGGTTTAATGACACTGACTTCTCTTGCAAACAGACACAAACTCAAAATATTACAACACATGATCATCACCCACTTCAGATACCAGACACAATCAGTAAGCAACTAAAACGACATAATCATATACTGTATACTAAAAATACAGAGGAAAGAGGAGAGAGCTGCACAAAGTTTTGAAATGCTCCTGCTGCTGCTTCAATATCCTGACTTTTAGTGTGGGTCAACCTCCCAAAACACTGGATCCTACATTCACCATAATGCAACTAACACCTCTCAAACTCCACACCTCCAGTTTCTACCACAGCCTTTCTGTTACAAATTTGAAATCCTCAGGCCCAAACTGAGAGTTATTTTCTCAGATTTGACAAAGGTCCTCTAGAGCTGCAGAAGACATTGTACAACTGTTTTCACTGGCTGAGAGGTAATCAGAGACTGTAAAAATAATGGATTTGGCTACCGTGACCATCACCGTTGGTTTGTGGACTCCCATTTTGAAGTCTTAAGCAAGGTTTATGCTTCTGCTTACCTATGACGCAGAGGGCTTTGCAGATGCATTGCATCAATCTGCGACTGACGCAGAGACGCGATGCGCACCTCCATAAAACTGTAACCACGCGTCGAGGCAACACAGACCCAACGCAGACCACAAGAGTTATGATTGGTCCTTCAAACTACATAATTTCCAGCATTTTGCAAGGTTTCACTTCCTGCCGCAGTACCACAATACCATCCATTGTGATCAGTTGTGTTTTGAGTTTTGATTAAAAGATAGATCAAGTTGAAGAATGTTTAGCATTTGTTGTTCAATGTCGATCATTTCGAGCTCCAGCAACAGTCTTTCTCTCTCGGTCACCATCTTCACTGTGACTGGAACAAAGCCGGAAGATGATCAAACAATGAACGAGCAAGGACCATAGACGTCACAGAGTCTAGGTAGGTATAAAAAAGAACACCACGCCCCCAAGCGCTTTGGCGGGGAATTACATAGCGACATAGACCAACAGGACGCAGAACTATGATAGACACACAGCATCAGTAGGCAGAAGGATAAAGAAACTTTTAAGTTCGGCATTTTGGCCATACCCATCTTGTTTTTTGGAGCCAGAAGTAACTATATTTGGGCAAGAGGCTGGTGCTGTAGAGGAGTAGGGGGTGGATCTGACTATCTGAAGCCAAGGACGATAACAGCATACAGTTTATCAGTCAAAGCGGCCCGCCCTTAATTATGCATAACTGTAAGCCTTAATAAAATGGAAATGGTTGAGTTATATAAAAATTCACCCCCTGTACTGTTGTCATGAATGTTGAAATTAGCTATAGAGACCAAAACTGTTTTTTGTACCAGGCTGTAAACATGTTTATTTCTGCTAAATTTGGGCATTTTAACATGGGAGTCTATGGGGATTGACTCGCTTCTGGAGCCATCCTCAAGTGGCCATTCAAAGAATTGCAGGTTTTGGTTTTTCTGCATTGCTTCATTTTTCAGCCCCAGAAGTTTCTGTACAGGTTTCAAGGTTTTTTAGGTTATTTGTTTCAAAAGTAGTCATAGAAACAGCGGGTATTTTGACACTTAAAAAAGCTGAAGTGAAGACTTTGAAGGCCCCCCTTTCTTTGACAGATATTTTTGATAAATCATTTATATTATATTACAACTTATATGGTTATTTTTAGTATGCCAGCATTGTTACGCAGTGCATGATGACCAGTTTAATCATCTGTTGTTGTAATTTGTATTTTGTCAGATGATATAAAAGCGGCAGACAAAAAGTATTAAAATAACATAGCATGGAAAGACATGATGAGAAGAATTTCTCAGATTAAAATCATAAATTTACAAGCTTGAATACTGATATTCCTTGGGATTTTTAAGTCATAAATTTGAAAGAAAAATTCAGAAATTCTTGGAACTTAAAATAACAAATTTATTGGAAAAAAAAGTTGTTGTTTTTCTTTTTTCCCTCAAGGAACGCCATTGCATCACTTTGCAAGGGTGGATCAACCCAATCACACCACAGACACCATCACTGTCACACGTAATTTCACATTACACCAGTAAGACATAAAAAGCTGTACTTAATATCAAGTAAGATCAAAAATGTATTAATTTCTATAAGATATTGACTTGTATTTATTGGATTTATATTTGGGTGTGTAAATCCTACTCTGTCCACTTCCTGCTTGTTGTTACCTTCCCAAAACAATTAATAGGTGTGCAAGTGCCCCGGGGTTTTCTTTTGTCCAAACACTCTGGGAGAAGAAGTACAGGTAGAGGTAAGTTAGTGTATAACACAAACTAGGGCTGGGTATTGTAAAGAACCTCATGATTCGATTCGATTTAGATTCTTTAGGTAACGATTCGATTCGATATCGATTCGATTCGATATTGATTTAAACACTTCGATATCGATTCAGTAATAAGTAGAAATACACAAATAATTCATTAGAGTACCTGTTGATAATTTCAAAATAATTATTTGTTTATTTTCATGCCCATATGAACAGCCATGGTATAACTCATAACATTTTTTTAGGAAAAACATCTGACAATAAAGAATTAGCACAGTAGTATGTGTGCTGCTGAATATGGAGTACAAAAGTAAAAAATATGACAGTACTGTACTAAAACCAAAGTGCATGTAAACTTAAATTGAATTTCTTTTCTCTTGGCAATTGTGTTGTAACTCACACAACATTTCTGAGCAATAAAACATCTGAATACAAAGCATTAACACAATAATTAGTGATGGCCGAATGTAGCCTCATGAATCATTTTCTTTATTTTCTGAGCCCACTAGATGGCGCTTTTTTTTTTCGTTCAACAAAAACCAGATTTCCATTCTTTTAGATTTAGCCTCTCTCTTTAAACCAAGAGCACCATCTAGTGGGCTCAGAAAATAAAGAAAATGATTCATGAGGCTTAATTCGGCCATCACTAACAATAATACTACTTATTGATTGATTGATTGATTGATTGATTATGCTGAGTATGGAGTACAAAAAACACAACAGTACTGTATTAAAACTACAGTAAAGTGCATGTAAATTTAAATTATACTTATACTTTCCTCTTGAAACTGCGATATAACTCACATAACATTATTGAACAATAACACATCAGAACTAAGTGCCTTCATTTCTGGTTACAATACTAGATGTGCACATGTAGATTTTTGTTTAAGAAAATCAGCTGGTCTACATGTTCAGGCTTCAGTGCACTTCTCTGGGCTGTGACAATGTCACCAGCTGTTGAGAAGATCCTCTCAGCTGGTACACTAGTTCTTGGGATACAGAGGTATCTTTTAGCTTGGCATGACAAAAGGGGGTATTCCCCCTCATGTTCCTTCCACCAGTTGAGTGGATTGGTGGAGAGTGGCAGTGGTTTTACCTCTTTGTACCTCATCACCTCATCTAATGCCTTGTCATTTGCAGTTCTGGACACTGATACTGGAGTATATGTGTTCCCCAGGAGATCAGCCAGAGCACAAGAGTCCCTTGCTTTCTTTGATGGGGGTCCAGGGTCATCAGCTGGCTCTGCCTGCTGTTCCAGCACCTCACCTGCCTCACTGTATGCTGCATTTATTGGTTCACTCTGCTGAAAAAGTAAATGAATCACATTAATAAAGAATAGCTTTATAATTTTATAGTTATACAATTAGTTTCAAATCCATTGTGGGGAGTTATAAAAAAGTGCCAGTGTTCAAATAATTCCAGGTCTTACTGCATACCATAAGACAACACAACAATAATATTATGTGCACACAGTCTGCATCTTCATTCAATATACATTTGTACTTACAGAGCTTTTGTCAGTTGCCAATGCCTCAGTGATAGTGATGAGACGTGCGAAGATTTCTTCACGCTCATCATCAGACAGAAAAGGCAGTGCCTTGAAGCGTGGGTCCAGAGCTGATGCTAAGGAGAGTTCGTCCTTCAGGCCCATGTATCTTGAAATAAAAATAATAAAATTAATTCACAATACAATACAGCTTTTTCCTCATGGTCATGTATTTATAATAAAAAGGCATTGATAGTGTATAGTAAAAAAACAACTACGTGAATAAAACGCGCCTTACAATGTCATGATGGTGTAGAACGATAAATACCTTTTCTGGAGATCCTGGCGCACAGCAGACTTCATCTCCTTCACCATCACGGAGTCATTGGGGGCTGGTTGCATCTCCTCCAGAAGTCTTGCTCTCAGGGGTGCGATGACAGACAGAGTTGGGGTACCTTCCTGAGACATCACCAAGGTAGCTTTCTTCAGTGGCTTCAGAGCCTGTGCAACATCCTCTGCTGCTGTTATGTCTGCCTCTGTAAGGGTGCACAGATCTTTTTCCTGTTTTCGTACTTCAGGGGCAAGTAGTGCAGCGGAGACGGCTGGTTGCTGCTCCAAAAATCTTTCCAGCATGTCTAATGCACTGTTCCAACGTGTTGGTACATCAGTCACTAATTTGTTCAGTGGGAGGTCCAGCAACTTCTGTTTCTTCTTGAGTGCATGACTGGCTAAGGTGCTGCGATGAAAAAAAGTGGAAATGCGCCTCACTCTGCCGAGAAGCCGTGCGACTGCAGGGATTTTAAGAGCAGCCTGTGAAGCCAAATTGAGTATGTGGGCAAAGCAGCCCACATGCAATGACTCAATGAGACTGACAGCAAGTAGCATGTTGGCGGCATTATCGGTGAAATTGCCGGTACTTTCTCTGTTAATCCCCATTCATTTGTTGCCTCTGTCAACAAGTTTGCTATATTGCTCCCTGCGTGGCTTTCGTGCAGGGCTCTGGTCTGCAGAACATTTGACAGTAATGCCCACTCGTTAGAAATGAAATGAGAAGTGATAGTTACGTAGGGGTCAGTCGCTCTGGAAGTCCAACCATCACATGTAAGAGCCACTCTCTCTGCCGACTTCAACGACTCCAAAACCGCTGTCTTTACCTCCGTGTACACCTTCGGGACGGCGACTTCAGTCATATGTTTGCGTGTTGGTATGGCGTATCGTAGTTCGAGTGTGTGTAGCATCTTCTGGAAACCTGCGTTTTCCACGACACTGTACGGTCGTAGGTCCTTGCATATGAAGATAGCCACAGACTCTGTTATCTTCTGTGCACGGGCAGAGCTTGGCGGCAGTTTGCACAGAAAGGATGTGTCGAGTTGCATCTGTTTTGGTTTAACGTTAGCCACAGGTTGCTGCAGAACATCAGCATGGTGTCGGCTAAGGTGGTTGCACAGGTTCGTGGTATTATTGCAGTATTTTAGTACTGCCTGGCACAGCTTACACACGACTTGACTCTTGTCTGTTACCTGTGTTGTTCCGGGTTTACATTTAAATCCAAAGTGTCCCCAAACGTCTGATTTTAAAGTTGAAGGCACCGACTTAATGCTGCTGCTACTAGCTTTGTTGCTTGCCATGTTGTTGTGTACAGTGCGGCTTCCGTCCGTACAACGCGAATCACACGGAGTTGTTGCTCACCGCGCCCCCTACTGGTTAGGGGCTTGAATCGATTCAGAGGCTTTTCTGAATCGATATTGAATTGTGAAAAAATATATTGCAATGCATTGATGAATCGATATTTTTACCCACCCCTAACACAAACAGTATCCAAGTATTTTACTTCATATAAATCTCGGAAATTCTAAAGGTTTTATTTTATTTTTTATTTTTTTATTGGAATTTTACCTCCCTGCCCCTGCCCTGGCTCTGTATTTGTTTATTATCTAAAAATAGCCCTAAAACATTGTCATGTATAAACATAAATAATTCTATACACATAAAAAAATTACATATATATTATTTGTTTAAAACACTTGTTTTTTGTTTTCATAGTTCTTCTTCTGAGACCAAACCTACATCCTTATATTCAGCATGTCGTAGATATTTTTGAAGAGAATATATGCCCAAGTAATGCCAACATAAATACAGAAAAAATATTGATAACAGATGACAAACCTTAAACCTTACCTTATAGTAGGCCATCTAAACAGTCAAAACACACACACACACACACACACACACACACACACACACACACACACACACACACACTAAATTTTAGGGCTATTATCTAAGCTCCAGGGCCATAGTTGTCACAATAGGTTTTGAGGAAGGAGAATGGACAACATTGATACATTTAATGAGATTATCAAAACAAAATACAGCTGGCTGGCAGATTTCTTCAGTTTGCTGGTTCAATAACTAAAGAAATCTCAGACGTTATGCTGCTTTCTGAATCTTTTCTCCCAACTAAATTATAATGGAGACACATCATTTACTCCTCTATCTGTTTTATGTTTTCAGCGCTCACTCAGCCATTTAGTTGAAACACATGAAAGGAACGCTGAGGCTCCTGTGGTGCATAACACACCAGACAGATTAACTTTAAATGGGAATTGCCCTGACATCCAAGAGATTACCAGGAATTATGACACGACACAGCTGGGAAGAACAGTAACATGAGCGGTGGGAGCACTGACTGCCAGCATTTGGTGTGAGTGCAAACATCGCCACTCTATGCCGATTAAAACCTAAAGTGCATGCTGATCTCATGTTATATGAGGTATTAACATCTGGAGGCATATGTGAGCTGTGTTTGCTAGTAGAATTTCATCAAGGATAGGATGTAGCCAAAAACATTGTTTGGATATTTAATTTAGTGGAGCCACCATAGTTTAAATTAAGTGTTAAAAATTGATATATGTAAAGTGGCTAACAAAGACGACCTTCACTCAACGATCAAAAACATGTTCATTTAGAGAGACGTGCTGGAGCTTCAGGAACTATGCCAATTCACAAACACATACGAAAATCCTAAACAAATACAATGACAGAACACACTGCAAATTAATGAAAAAAAATAAAAATGCTGCTAAAAAACAAACAAATACAAAAAACAAATTTCAAAGTTGACTCTCGTGGCTCTCATCATTCTGATTTCCAGCAGCAGCTGTTTTTAACAAAACAGCTCCCAAACAGCTAGCAGACGAAGTTAGCGTCTGACATAGTGAAGCATTTGGCAGCTAGAGAGTCACGTATTGTTCTCAGGAGTTGGTGGAGACCAAAAAACAAAGCTTAAAGAGAGTGACTATTGGACTTACATTTATCAGGTGGACACATACACAACCTTAAATGAATGCTAATGTTGCTCTGTGTCTGCTAGGACGCATTTGCTGAAAACTTTTAAGGTTGATAGATTAAATGTCAATGTTGTGCTCATATCTTGCTGCGCTGCCCCAAGTTAAAAAATAAATCCATTGATGCCGCTTTAACGGGACACTACACCCCAAAATAGAAAATATGTAACACTGTTTCAGTGCGGAGAAGGAAGCTTGCATCTACTGCTAGTTCACCTAGCACCAGTAAGCTAGCTAACATTACAGCTGAGTCGAGGAGGACACCATAAATGTTAACATCTTGCATTGTCAGACTTCCTTCTAGCGGTTGTAGTAGAAAGAAAATAGTTCCTCCATGAAAATGTTCACAACAAGGTCTGTGGATTATCTTGAGTAACCAGGTCATGATTTCTTGACAAAATATATTACTGTTGAGTTTTTCGAATATTTATTTTGCTTTGAGTACCACAAGCTGAGTGCCATTGAGTTCCATTATATTGGAGGGAAGTCAAACATCTCTACAGCTCAATGTCCAACACTCGGCAACTCACAGCAAAACAATCTAGACTGATAAATGGCACTACAGGTAAGAGGAAAAATATGTATTTTTTTTATTTTGGTGTGAACTGTCCCTTTAAAGACCTACAGTTGTAGCAGTAGACGGTAGGACAGACATGAGTTGGATGGCTGTTTACTCTGTAACTGGTGCTCAGGGAACCCCGTATTATCTTAAAGAGGTCACACTACATTAATTACATTTAATTGTGCTAAATTCATTAAATTCAATTATGCCGCAGTAATTTTATTAAATGTGTACACTAATTTCAGGTGCAGTAATCATTTATATAAACACTCTGTATGGTTCAGGATAAATATTAATAACAATAATGACTTGTGTTAGCTATAAATAGGAAACAGTAAGTTAGTATCAATCTCTCATTAACCATAATTCATTTGGCTCTGAGTGCACTTCCAGCGCCATCTGCTGGCTTAGAGCTTGGCCTTTTTCAGTCCTGCATTGTCTTGGATTATTTCCAAAGAACAATTCAAGAAAAAGCTGCAGGTGCTGATATTTCCATAAGCTGTTGAAGCTCAGCTGAACCTCACCAATGACTGGAGCTGACCATTACAGGAGACACCAGAGAAACACAGGGATAGAGATATCGCAGGGGGGGAGGGCTGCTGGTGTCGATGTGACACAAGATGAACATGCTCCACAGTGAATGGCCTCTCTTCCTCATCTTCTTCCCCTTGTCTCTTTTCTCTCCCCTATTTCCTCTGCCCAAACATTTTTTCTCCTCCCCTATGTCTTTCTGCCTCCTTCTCCTCTTCTCTTTCCCTACTTCCAATTCTCTTCATCCCTCTCTCCCCCATTTCCCCATCTCTCTCTCCCTCTTTCACTCTTCTGATAAGAGCCTGTTCTCTTTGACATCTCAGTCTGACTCCATTACAGCTAATAGAGAGAGGCCATCTTGCCACTGACACACACACACACACACACACACTGACACAAATAGGGGTATCAGGGGACCCCAGTGGATGCTGGGAAAATAAAGCATAGTGTGAATGTCTACAGAGCAGTGAGACACCAGAACACTTTTTCATATTTAGCCTCAGATGATCTGTGACATACATAGATAATAGGGCTGTTTGCACCTTCAACCCCTCCTCTAATCGGGGCTATTCTGATCTAGCATATGTTTACATTCAATGAACCAACATCTGTTGTTGCTATGCGGTCTCATTAATGACAATATTATCACATATTTTACAGATAGTGCAGGTAGACAAGAATTAGTGTCGTTAAATTTAGTGCATTTACACAAACCTGAGTGATTCTGTGCATGATAAAAGGTCCTTTTAAATTCTTGCACAAACAGTATAAACAAGATCATATAATATAATTTAAACTTACTTAGGGTAGTAATACGTTTAAGTTTTCACATATTTATAGCCTATTCGGCTTCACACACAAGGTCTTTTTTGTTGGATTACATCGTCAGTACATATTTTGAACTATTGTTTTTGTCCTGAGTGCTTTAGCACAGAAAGCAAATATTAAGTGGTGGAAAAGTGACAGGATTTTTTCAGAACAAGGTTGGTATCTCTGAGCTTTCACGCTGCAAATAAAGTCATCAACTAAATAATTGCGCCTACACTTAGGAGGATTAGAAAACAACACAGAAGCTCTGTAATTGGATCTCAGACTCATATTTACTCAGAAACTTTGTTAGAAGGAAGCTCAATAAAATAGCTCAGGCCTACGGTCGCTTAGGTAACTACGATCAGCCCCAGTGCACACTATTTTGATGGGCCAGATAATTTATGCTACCGTGCACATATTGTCTTGAAACATTATGAGAGCCTTGACACTGGATAACATTAACATACATAACACCCAATCATTATTGCATCACAAAAATCACAAAAATGACCAAAGAAAATTAGACATAATTAATTTAATTGAACAATTTTAATAGTTTATTATAGTTCATTTGAAATAAGCATTTAATTTTATTATAGATTTTATTGACTATTTTACAAAAAAAGAAAACAAGAACATGACGGAGATAGGTTTGCCTGTTCCAAGGGCATATGGCCAATAGCGCTGTTTTTTATTTTATTTTATGAGAGTTCTTCTTTGAACACAGGTAAATTTCCAAGGTGGCAGTCACTCATAAAGTAGGATGTGTACTTCTGCAATGAATCGACACTGAACATGCGCCATTGAGCCTATGCAGTAACCCACAGCGTAGCCTGATATGCACCTCCCCAGATATGTAACTACACGTCGCGGCGATGAAGCAATAAAATGTGAAGACAATAAAACCCCACAAAATAGCACTTTCAGTTGTGTGTGATTTATCCTGGCTTCATATGAGTAGATGAAATCTTCGCTAGTCACTTGGCTAAAATGCCATAGGCTTTTGCTAATAACGTTAGCATGCTGTATTTGTTTGGAAAAGTAGTACAAGACAGTTGTTTTGTCGGTGAACCTTGTGAGTTGTAATGGAGCCGAATTTTGAAACATTACCTTAGTTAAATGCACTGTTGTCCCTGGCTTCATGTGAGTAGAGGAAAACTTCATTAGCTGCTAATTCATACAATGCAAAATGCCAAAAGACAAGTGCTTTGTCTGTGAATCCTGTGAGTTATAATGAAGCTGATTTGTGTACTTGTAATTGAAATTGTTGCTATTAAGCCATGTTTAATGTGTGTTTTAGGTGTGTTTTGAATGAAACGAACGAAACTCTGTACCTTGTCGGCCAGAACCTGAGGCTTGAGCTATGAAAATTTAATTGTTCTTTTTCTCTGTCACTGTTCTACAAATGGTGCAAAGGCAAAATGTATACTTCGCTACATGGACAATTGCAATCAGACGGCAAAAAATTGCAAAATATCTTAATATCTTATCTGAATCAGACCATGGCACAAAGCAGATTGTAATTCCAATTGATGCACAATTCATGGTGCTAGCCACGGCCACAATCCAGTCTATGAATTCCCTGTCAGACTCTTTAACTGTGGGTCTCTAACTGTGTCTGTCTGCTGCCTGCAGGTGGTGTACAGTAGGTTTATCAGAACTTGTTTGCTATGAACAGCTGCCTGCTACTGGAGACGAGGTTAATGAGAGCTGTGAGAGTGAACTAAAACAGACTGTAGAACCAAAACACTGAGCTGACAGACACTAAAAAGCTCTGTAGAGCTGAGGGGAACTGCAGAGCTCATGATAATTGTCTGTGTATATCTCATTATGAGTGACACCTTTTACTTACAGTACAGTGTTTATGTTGGTTAAGTGCTTTTTTGATTGTCTTTTTTTTTTGATGAGTAGAAATTATTTTCTATATATTTTGCCTCTTAGCGGTGACACAATATGGGATGTCCTGTAAGTATGTCTCAATCACTTGGTGTAAAAAACTGCAGATACTGCAGAATTCCAGTTGCAATTAATTTCCAATTTATCACTGAATTCAACAAGATGTCGCTTCAGCCTTCTACTTGTTCGACTCAACACAAATGCTCTTTCACCCTGAGAGGAATACAGCTCTCAGAGGACACTTCTAAAAATGCTCACGTGTGAATATATACATGAAAATATTGACTATAAACTATAAAATATCAGTATCCGTCGAAACCCATGGTGTGTGATTGTAGGGAACTGAGAGAATGTCTTACATCGTAAGTTGAATTCCTTCAAGACATATAGGCTACACACGCACACACACACACACACACACACACGCACACACACACACACACAATGATGTGACCAGTGCCCCCCCTCCTTCAGTGTCTGCCATGACAGGGTGATTACAAATGGAGAACGGGGGCTCGAGCGGTCAAATGGTTCAACAATAGAGTGTGTGTGTTTGTGTTGTTATGTTTCAATATGTGTGTGTGTGTGTGTGTGTGTGTGGCGGTGTGTATCAGTGTATTGGCTGCTGATAAATGGCTGCCTCTTTAGGGAACTTATCTCTTTAAGTGTTGCTGCGGTGAGGGATGACATCATTTGGATCCCCCGGCTAACTGGCTGCCATGACGACACCTCACCAACCTATCCATTTACCAGATGGCCCGATAGTGTCTGCACACGGACGCGCACACAGTCATGCACACAAACACACTCACACACACAGGTAATAGGAGGCCACGTGGAAATTACAGCCAGAGACAGAGGCAGCTCCCAGCACTGATACACACTCTGCTGTGATAGGGACACACACACAGACACACACACACACACTGATAATATACACCCAGTTGCAGATGTCTTACAAACACACACACACACACACTAAGGCACACAGCACTGCCCCCTCCATCGTCTTATCACAGCTTAACAGAGAAAAAAAGCATTGAGGAGGAAAAATTAAGTATTGATCAAATTAGCAGTTTTTTAAAGCATCCCTCACAGACGTGTGTGTGTGTGTGTGTGTGTGTGTGTAAATGGTGATGGGGAGGGGAGTGTTGAAGGGATTTAATGAACCCATCACATGGCAAACAAAATGGAAAGGCCAGAAGGATGCCTGACCTGCAACACACACAACACACACACACACACACACACACACACACACACACACACACACAGGAGGGATAAATTTACATATCCAATCCTATGAAAAACAAGACACACACACACACATGCGCACACACACCAGGTAACAAAGGTGCATCAGTATATCACTTAGTGACATCCTTTTAGTCTATAGTGAGACAGATACCAGAACAGCACACACACTGGAGAGTTAGAGGTGTGTTAGGTTGCACAATAGTAAATAGCAGAAGCCGTAATAATAGTAGAACTTACAGTAGAGTGGGAGAAATAGAGTTGGTCTTCCTGCCTGTGTGAATTGATGGTGTTGGGTCGATAAGTCTTCATTTGGCTGCTAATTGGCCCTGTCTGCATGAGAACTGCACAAGAACACTGACCACTAAAGGCTTTCAAACCCAGCAGAGACCTGATCAATAAACTGGATGTTTCTGGGAAACACTTAAAGTTATACTTAAAATTTTTTGGATGGTTTCTTTGTCTGTCTTTCAGTGAGTGAAATATTCAGACTATTGCCACTCTCACTCTCATGTGTTTATCTCTGTGCAGAGATAAAGTCAAGACATGTTAAGCCTAGCTTACTGTAGCACAGAGACTGGAAACAGCTAGCCTTGTTCTGTCCAAACAGTTTTCGTCAGTGACATTTTAGTCTCATTTTGATTGTGTAGTCCTTATCATAGTTAAGGGTGTTTTTCTCTATGACTAGATCAGCAGAAAAGGCAGTTCACCTGTTTGTACCCAAAATTAAAATACGGTATAGTACCTTTTGAACCAAAAGTAACCCTTCAGACATGGTACCTGGACCCTAGATTCACTTAGCATTTACACTGCAAACAGTACTCTTGAATGTGGGCAGGGTTTTTGTCACTCACTGCTCCGTCCAGCACTGGTTCTATTTCCTCTACAGCAGTGACACAGATGGAAGTCTGCACCTCATTTATCGTCCACAGAACCGGGATGCATGCCAACATTTTCAGAAGAAAATACAACAGGCTGCAGTGAGAGTCTCTCTCCATGGGATATTTAAAAATAGTGGGTTTGTGCATTTAGTCCTTTCAGGCAAGCGCAGGGGTTTACGCAACGTCACTCCGCAATGAAGTGGGGATTATAATATTTGCAGTTCATATAATCTGGTCGAAATTAATATATACAGTGGTGTGAAAAAGTGTTTGCCCCCTTCCTGATTTCTTACTTTTTTGCATGTTTTCCGCANTATATATATATATATATATCTTAATGCTTGAAGATCCACTTATTACTGAAAGTGATGTCATCCAAGAGAAACAATCAAAATAAATGGAATGGTCAAAGTTGTCACATTGAAATGCAAGGTGTGTTAATGGATTCATGTTGTCAACTCATGCAGTAACAGAAGTAACAACAGAGTAACATTACAAATAAATGTTCCACCTTAAAAGTTGCCGGCAGTTGGCCCCAGTGAATTAAGTTGATTTTTTCTCAGTCAACAGCTGCTGCTAGAGTCTGCAACACATCCTTTGATTTTATAATTATAGTTTACTAATATGTGTAAAACTTGCCACAGTATGAACAGTGGTTACACAAGCTCCAAAACCATCCGCAACTCTGAGCAAGAGACAAGACACCTTTTAGTATCAGATCTGTTTGCTAGGTACCCCAACAGGGGGGAACCAAAAATGGTGACGGTATGGAATAGTTTTATTGGTACCATCCACAGCTTTTCACAGTGGAAACAGAAAAAAATGTGTACTCATCTGAACTGAACTGTACCAGACTGCTTGGTGGAAATGAGGCTTTAATGGTCCTTACACAAAAAAAGCACCAGCTTGCACAAAGTTTTCTAGCATGTAGGGCAGCCTATATGGCACTGCATTATCTAATCTCCACTGAAAGGGCACCACAGAGGGCAATGTATCACGTTGCTGTTAAAGCTCATAAAAAGACCAACATTAATTGCAGGTCAGTGAACTATCCTGCATGAAGTCAGAGGCCAGAGCTCCATCCATCCGCCAGAGCTTCTCCTGCACTACATAAAGAGCATTCAAATACCAGAATTGACCTATGGCTAAGCCACGCCCCCCTCGGACAAACTATCAACATTTAGTGACCGGGCGCTATGGCAGGTGTCACAGTACACGGCATTTCGCAGGAGGCAACTGATGATTTTTGGAGACATAACGATCAGATGTCATTGAGAAGTAACCAAAAGGGCCTAAACTACGCATTGGAGGGATATATTCATCATTTTATTGTTGAGAAGGTCGATGAAAAGCTTAAATTACAAGCCAGTATTTA
>NC_065509.1:7662459-7684678 GCF_006386435.1 Epinephelus moara | reverse complement strand
TTGAGTTGATGTTGTGGTCTAACGTTACCATACAACTTTATCCAAAGGAGACGCTTTTCTCGGTTGAGATGTGGTTTAAAGTGTAAAAAATACACCCCACCGCCCAGCCTCTCAGGATACCTTGTGTCGGAGTTGCATGTACCCCATGCACACCGTTTGAAATCTCCGAAAAAGCTCATAAAACCGAACAAAACTGACTCTCTGTAATGCATTTCAATGAACGTCCAGGCAGAGAATGTCCGAGTGTATGGGAATGGCTATACGCACTGTGACTGGCTCATCGCGTTTGAGGGCGGGGATTAGCCATAGGTCAATTGGCACTAAATGTTGAGTTGTCAAATTATTCAATGTCAACATGATTCCTAGGTATACTGGACTGTTCATTCTGGACTCATTTAACATGAAAGATAGCCAACTGAAAGCTGAAATGTTACAGCCCTTGAAATTTCACATTCATGTTAGCCGCCTCTCTATGTCATCATGGCAGCCTGCCTGTTTTGTGGTTTGTCACAGCTAGTTGTTCCTGCTTCTTGTCTAATTTTTAGAACCAGTAACCAGTAATGCTAACATTACTGGCAGAGATGCACTATTACTGACATGCTGTAGGTTGGCTCAAAAGTTCATGTTCAAGAGATATTTTTGGTAGCGGAGAGACTGTAACCAATAGGGATAGCCAAATCGGCAGAGGAAAATGTTGGTATTGTGTGTTTCTGCAAACCATTTGCACACTTAATATGTATCATATCAACATTTCTAAAGTGACATAGTTCTGATTACATGTATATTGAGGATTGAGAAGGGCATGACACCTAAGAAAGGTGGCTGCCAAGCTGCAGACCACTTTTGACCACTGTTCAAGATTAACAACATCAGCTGTTTGGCTGGTGCACAGAGTGGAGGCCAGCCCTATAATACACAAAATTCTGTCTGTGAGTGAGTGAGTGAGTGAGTGAGTGAGTGATGATGTTACACCATTGGTTGGAATGACAGATGATGTGATGCTCCCTTCTGTTGTATGACTGTGTCTAAGTTTATTAATTTTTACAAGTATTTACATGAATTTTTGAGCTGAACCGCAACTATAGAGCCAGCTCTTTCAGTGAAGGTGAAGGTGAACAAAAGTCCATGATTGGGTATATGTCAGCTACTTCCTGTTTCTAATTAAAAGTCATTATTTCAAATTAAAAGCCCTCTAGCATTTCATACACGGTCCAGCCATGAACTAGGTTTTAACCTAGTCTTGTTTAGTGACATCTGTAGCATTTCCAGCCATGACTGTGGCACCAAAACCAGGTATTTGTGGTTTGTGGTTTGCAGTAATGTACAATGTCAAAATTAATTTTGGCAGTTGGATTGATAGATACAATGTGTGATTCCACACTTTCACACATTCATCCATCTTTCACTTCAATTTAGGCTATATTCAGTTTTCCTTTTTAAAGTTACTTTTTATTTTGTTACTATCATGAATAAAAGGTTGTCAACAAATGTTTTAATTGAAGGAGGTTACATTGTTAAAATATAACATTTCCCAAAACTCCCTCTGTCAATCTATCATCTTTAACTAATAAAATATACATTTTTGTTTTTGTATGTTTTTTTCGTTTTTTGCATTTATTGGCTTTTTTTCCTGGAATAATAAAGAGCTTTTCCCCCTTGTACCTAAAACATTCTTCCCTTAGTCACTCCCATAATGTCTCCTAATTCCTTCCCTGTGGGTGACATCCCATAGAGGAGAGTTGTTCACATTCACAGTTACTGATAGGAGCGCTCTGCACTATCAGAGTGACAATTACTCATTCTTAAAGTAAGTGCTTTGTCCCTTTAGAGCTCTCTGGACTGAGCTAATAGTTGCTATCAGTGACAGAATAAGTCAAACAAATGCTGCTGGTAATGATGAGCTATATGTTCAGCCTCTCTGGACCTCATACTGAATATTCAGACTGGAAACAATACAAACACACACTGACCTCACTGACCTCACACACGAGCCCTAGCACGCACACACACACACACACCAACACACACATATGCGCACACACACAAGGGGAAACTTATTAGGTTATTATCTTTCCGCCCCATAAAATAGGAATAACTTAAAGCGCCGCCGCAATTAATAACCCAACTATAAATCTGAATATTCCCCATGAATATTATTCTATATTACTCACACACACTCTCTCACACACACACACACACAGTGATCAGCAGGGTGCATGGGAGCAGGGAGAATGATAAAGCCATCAGAGAACGTTCTGGATGAAGTGAGCCAAACGTGAATGTGTGTATCAGAGCATGTGAGTGTGTGTGTGTGTATGTCCCATCAGAGTGTGTTCTGCATGGTAGCTTTATGCATCAACACACTGATGCATTCTCCATCTCCATGTTGAAGGGCCATTCTCAGTCATATGTACGGGATGCACTGGTTAAATCAATGCTCTACCCGGTAACCTCTAACACTAAAATACACACACACACACACACACACTACTGTCAGCTGCCCTGACCTTGCTGCCTGTTACCAGAACACAGCGACACAGACAGTGTAGTGTAGGTAGAGATACTGTTACAGTAATGTTAAGGAATGATGTGTGTGTGACAAACAAACACCACTGAGACTTTTTGAGGGATCTGAGTCTTTGTTTTGGCTTCTCTGTTGGCTTCAACATAAATAATTATTAATGCATAACCATTGACATGTATTGGCACTGTGCTATCCATTCAATATAATCATGTAAACTGTCAACTATGAAATCCAAGGAAGCCACCACTTTACAGAGAACATTAATTCCTATGTAGTGGCAAACAAATTCTAAAAGGTACCACATTCTAATAAGTCACCCTTCATAAATGAACTTTAAAAACTCTCTTGCATTAGCTGGGAGATGCATTGTAACAAAGCTTAAGGCAGGGCTGTGTTTCTGACAGCATTAAACAAACATATGGTGATCTTATACAACACGACTCATTACCATAGATTCTTTGCCTAAAATGATGTTGCAGAACACGTTTAGAGTTTATTTAGCTTAAGAAGGAGGTTACGAATGTAATGCAGTAAAATGTACAGTATTTCCCTCTGAAATGTAGTGGGGTCAAATAAAAAGTAGCATAAAATGGAAATTAATTCATTCATTTTCCATAACCGCTTATCCCTTTGGGGGTAGCGGGGGTGCCTATCCCAGCTGACATTGGGCAGGAGGTGGGGTACACCCTGGACAGGTCGCCGGACTATCACAGGGCTAACACATAGAAACAGACAACCAATCACACTCAGTCACACCTACGGTCAATTTAGAGTCACCAATTAACCATACCTGTGGGAGTTAGCCGGAGTACCCGGAGAAAAACCCACACTGACACAGGGACAACATGCAAACTCCACACAGAAGGGCTCCCCCACCCTGGATTCGAAGCAGGAACCCTTTTGCTGTGAGGTGACTGTGGTAATCACTGCACCACCGTGCTGCCAATAAAATGGAAATACTTAACTAAAGTACTTAAGTACAGGTCTTGAGTAAATGCATTTAGTTACATTCCACCACTGGTTATACAAACTACAAACTAGTCCTAAAGGCTCCTTTGGTTCACTGTGTGAAATTTCAGTATGTTCTCACTCCTAACTGACCAAATACTGAAGCTTTGTCAGTGGATGACAGCGTCAGACACAGACACATAAAGACACTCTTCGTGGCGTTATGATACACACACCACGCGGCAGCTATTTCTGATGCTGCTGGCGGCTACGTTAATATAAAGTGGAAGAAAGTCCCTCAGACTTTCACCCGGGAGCCAACTGTTTGTTTCTCAAGTGCAACCCAAAGTTACTCGAGTTATTTTAATAACAACGCAGTGTGCTATTAAGTATAGCATACTACATTAGTGATGATGTATGCCCTTGTTTTAAGCCAAACCGTGATGTTTTTTTCTAAACAAAACCAGGTGCTTTTTCCTAAACTTAAGGAATAAGAAATGGATAGAAATCAACTGTCAGAGTTTTACTTACAGACTATATGCCTGTGAGGAGCAGAAACTGTACATTTCCTTTGAAAATGGAAATGTATTTCGAAAAGACACATTGCATGTAACAAGGTCCATTGAGACGGCATTCCTGAATGTTCCAAACTTCCACAGGAGGGTACCATGTGCGTCATATTTTGATGTTTAGGTCCACTGACAAAGTGGCAACATTTGATGAGTTTGGATGAAAACATGTTGAAAAATTGGTCTGTGGTAATTTCATTAACGGCAGATGTGTCACTTAAAGACTTTATGAAATAATGAAGCCCCTAAGTTACACCTGTGGCCCCATCTTTAGGGCCCTGAGATAAGATATAGTTTTAGATCACTATTAATTTGGCACAGTGTATTTTACCAAATACAATTTACAATTACTAAAAAAAAATCATAACTACAAGCAAATACAAATGGATTGGGGGGGTCAATAGGGGCCCACTGGTGATTGTAGCCTAAAGGCCCCTTGGAGGTTGTTCCGCACCTGGCTGGAGATTAGTTATAAAATGGTGTGTGAATAAGTAACTGTTTATTTATTTAACAAAAGAGCCCTGCTCAGATAAAGGATCTGTTAACCCGAATTAGGAGAGAACATGTTTTTCACTTCCACTGATGGTTTGAACAAAAAGTTTAGTTTCCTTTATCCGGGTTTTGATGTATCTGCTGTTGGCATTTCTGCTTCCACCACATACTGCTCACAATAAATATGTCTCTAGTTATTTGGGTCAACTGACCAGTCAAGTTAAATGACAAATTTTACAACCTTAACATATCTGCTCATCCGCATTAATCCACCTCTAACCTTTACTCGATGTTAGATTCAGATGTGCCAAACATGCTATCATTCTCTCTCATTATCTCTCTCTAACACACACGATGCTGACAAAGTGGGGTCAGGACCACTGATTACACCACCAGTTTATATGTTATTCTTTGTCCCCATGTCCCTTTCTCTCTCTCTCTTCCTCATGTCTTTCTCTCTGTCTTTATGTCCCTTTCTTTCCTCTCTCTGATCTGTGTCCTACAGCTCAATCTTTTGGCTCTAACACCAACATTCTCCTCCAGCGTGGCTTCATTTCCCCCTAAACAGATACCATCAGAGGAGAGGAGAAAGCTTGGTTTCTTGGCGTCTCTCTCTCTCTCTCTCTCTCTCTCTCACACACACACACACACACATCGTAGCCACTCAGTGGGTTGACAGATGTGGTGGGACAATAAAACAGTTTGTAATGGAGGTAATATGATTTAAAATACTATCTATTAGCCTGGATAGGCCTGTCAGGTGTGTGTATGTGTGTCTGTGAGATAAAACAATGAAGATGGCAGAGAGAATATAGGGCTGCACATCTAAATCACAGTACACACACACACACACACACACACACACACACACACAGAGTACAATTCATCCCATTAGACAACACAGATGTAACCCTCAAACCAATCCTGTGAATACAGATACACACACGTGCAGTTTATACAGTGCCAATACGATCCATATGTCACATGAACACTACTGATAAGAGAGAATATAGTGAGCAGTAAGAGACCTGTAATACATATCTCACTATTAATAATGTTTGAGTGGGAATACACACTGCAGTCAAAGTTCAAATATACTGGAACAACTCTCAGCATCAGACGCATGACTAATACACACTCACATATGCAGCAGAGAGACATAGACCCACATTCATTTATAACTGAAATGAATTACAGTGATCTGGTGCTGTACCTCCTATTACCTAATGTTCAGTCCATTCAGGAACAACACTGACAGGTGACATGACTGTTGCTTTTAAATAATAAGGCTGGAAATATTCTTTCTTATTGCTAACAAAACCCATGAAAAGACCAAAACCAACCATGGCTTGATCTTACTTCCATGTATTTTGTGTGTGTCACCAGCACAGGATGTCTTCATCTGGGATGTTTTGGCTTCATGTTTGTACAGTGGGAGGAAGTGGAGATGCGCCCTTCATCTTCATATACAGTCACTGTTACCAAGACAAGACAAGTTTACAGCCATTTTAGCAGCTCTAGAGGCTGACAGTAGAACACTGATCCAAATGTGAAAGCTAGCTGGTAACATGTTCACATTGATTGATTGCTGACATATTTCTGTGTAGCATGTTCTCCATATTAGTTAAATGTATAAGCATGCTGCTATTTGATGATGCCCAGTGTTGGCACTAGAGTATCCAGGTAACTAAAGTCATTAGAGTTCATTCTAAGGGGGGATGTTTCATGGCGATCTATCTAGTAGTTGTAAAGGTTTTTTACTGAAAATAACATGTCAACCCAATGGTAGTGCCTGGGGATCACCAAAATCATTAGGATACATTATCTGGGGACCATGAATGTTTGTACAAAATCTTGTATCAATCCATCTAGAAGATCACAGGATTAAAACTTCATTAGGTGATGCTACTGAGACCAAGGCTGATGTCCTAAAATTATGTCCTCATATGGGGACAATTGGTTTATTTTCAATAGTCACAAGTGTGTAATAAAGTAAAACTACTTATTTCAATGCTTGAAATTGTTGTGCCAAAGCAAAATCACAAACAATGCAACATTTGTTCAATGTTTGTTACTCTTCACTGTTCAAGTCAAAAACTGTTCAAAAGTGTTCATTTCAATGCCCGAACATGGCTGTGGAAAAGCAAAATTGCAAATAATGTTATTATGATTTGTTTATTGTGTAACTCTGTATGAATTTTCCCTGCTCCATACTCCAAGCTAGGAATGTCCTTTTTGTCTGTAGGAAGATCCTGTCACACCTAACTGGCCTGTGTGAAGTGCTGTGATAATACATTAATGTCCTCAGACAAGAAGATAATAAAGTCCCAATGTCCTCAACTGAGTTCTTTCTTATAAACAGTGTCCTTGCTTATTACAATTGCTAAAACTGGTAAAAATGTATATGACATATCAAACTAAATGTTAATAAGGGTTAATGAAAAAGTTTCAACCATAAAATTTGCTCTAGTTTTGTACCCTGTCCACTTTTGAGTTGGAGTCGGTTGTAGATTGACTTGGCAGAGACAGCTTCCATTTTCTTTGTACATGGATTAGTATTGTGCTCTTGCTATCACTAGATGACACAAAGAAGTGTCCACTAATGAGGACAATAGGTCTAAGTTAAGCAAAATGAAGTATAAGGTGCAGCAAACCTAAAATGTACTGTCTTTATATGAGGACACATGGTCGCAGGAGAGGAGAGTAAAAAGTCAGGTGGTCGCCACAGTCATGAGGATTCATCTTTTGGGGATGAATGTTTTCATGACAATCCTTCCGGTAGTTTTAAAAATGAAATTTAGTATGGACCAACATTGTTAGCCATTGTCATCCCTACAGCCAAAAACACTGCTCCATGGTTGGCTGAATTTACAGTACTGAAGAAATATCAGCATCTAAGGAGCAGATTGCCAAGAAATTAACTGAGCACATTCGTACACCAGAGTGGACAACCCTCTAATTTTAAGATCAACATCAAGAGAATCTTAACATTATAACCTGATGACTACCAGCTGCAACACCTGGTCCGAGTTGAACCTATTGTAGCAGGAACAGAAGCGGTTTGAGTACCTTGCCAGGTGTTTATATGTCTGTCTGTCTGTCTGTCTGTGTGTCTGTCTGTCTGTGGACAGTTTTTGTCACTGCGATAATGTCACAATTATGCAAGATGCAGTCACAAAACGTGTGGTTGAAATCACAATCAATGCTGAGCTCTAAAATAGGTGTGGTCCATGCAAGGGGGCCAGATGTAGGAGGTAGGAAGTAGGGAAGGGGCCATAGGTCCCCTCATTTAACGTCCCTGACCCAGATAAGTTTTGAATCATGGATTGCTTTACAGCAGCTGGTGTAATCTCATCGCAAGACAGGCTCTAATTTTTATTTTGCAATGCAATTAGAACACAGCAGCCTCAAGGGGGCGCTAACAGGGCTTTTGGTTGTCGAGATTTAATAAATGGAAAAGAAAACACAAAACAATTAGAATGAATGATAGATTACTGATAATGGTATTTATAAGAATGCATATTCCTAATGGCTTTATTTACAAGGACACATCTAAAACCAATGGTGACCACTATCCAGTCAATTAAGAAATAATTGAGAATGTTTGGCCAATTTTGCTCTAACCCAAGCATTCACATTTTCAGCACAGATAAGACAGAAAATGGTGCTAGTCTGAGGGAGCCAACTGGTGAGTAAAAGGGGAAAAATACAGAGCCATAAGCATCAGTGACTCAGATAGCCTTTAGATGGAGTAAAAACCTCTAGGCAAGCCGAGAAGATAGAAGACATATCAACATGGACAGAGAAAATAAAGGAGCTGTGGAAAAACAGAGCAGTGTTTGCAGAATCCAATTGAGCTGACACTTTTTCAGCCACATACCATTTTCTGTTGTTTACGGCTTTATGAGTGGCTGACCCCCAGTGTGTGTGTGTTTTCGTGGGGTGTGCGTGTATGGCTGAGTGGCTGACCTGTGTGTGTGTGTGTGTGTGTGTGTGTGTGTGTGTGTGTGTGTGTGTGTGTGTGTGTGATTGAGGCTGATAGATGTTGACAGCTGCGGAGAATCACTTTCCTGTTGGTAAAACACCATATTGACCCTGTAGACCCACCACAAGCAGAGGTTAGCTGTGCTGAAGCCCAGCAGGCAGAGTGGGGATGACATCCAGCTGAGGGCTGAGGGCTGTGCTTGAACCCACAACATTACTCTAACCCACAGAGCACCCTGGACACACACCAACACACACCTCACACCCCAAAACCCCACACCCACTAGCGCTAGACAATATGTGAGGTCAATATAGACGACGTTCAGGTGACTCACCCTGTGGCAGCTATACTGAAGGTCTACAGGCAGCAATGCAGTTGAAAAGTATTACTTTCACTAACCGGTGTCAACAAAATAAAAAGACATGTTTAAGCAAATTCATTGGAATCAAAGTTTCTTGTAACCTGATGAATATAAGTCCAGTCTTCTTAGTTCAGTCTTCTAACTGAAGGCTAACTGAGAGTCCATGTCCCCAACATAAATAGAAACTAATTCTAATAACTTGGAGTAGCACCTGTGTATGTTTGGTTTTTGAGTTGATTGATAATATATTAAAAAATCAATATTATAGACTCCGCCTTTAACATTGGGTTTGAAGTAAAAAGTAAGAGGTTCATACAGCAGACTGTATATAAAAATGGACGACATAACAGCTCCCTGAAAGTGAAGCCAGCACACCTCAATCACCCCGTGTTGGCTGGTTGCAGTATAGATCATAAACCCCACCCCCTCCATTTTTGGAAAAGAGGGACATGGGCCAAACTAAGACATTAAGGTACACATGAAACACATTTTCCCCAAAGATGGTTTGTCATTTTAGCAGTGTTGGGGATGTTACTTTTGAAATGTAATAGGTTACAGATTACTAGTTACACTGTTAAAGACCCTGTGATAAATAATGTAGCTATTTTAATTATTTCATCAAAGTAATGATTAGTTTTTGATTACTGTTCTAACAAATGCTGTATTATCTTACTATATAATGACGAAAACTGTCTGTGTGTGTGTCTGTTCCACGTTTTTCTCCTCACTGACTTGTTCAATCCATGTGAAATTGGGCACAGTGGTAGAGGGTCATGGGAGGATGCGAATGAAGCAATATTACATCAATTGGCCAAAGGGGGGCGCTATAGCAACCAATTGAAATTGCAAACTTTGAATGGGCATATCTCATGCCCCGTATGTCATAGAGACATGAAACTTTGCACAGAGATGCCTCTCCTCATGAGGAACAAATTTGCCTCAAGAACCCATAACTTCTGGTTATATAGATTTTCCACCATTTTGAATTTTTTGAAAAACAGGCACTAGAGAGCTAATTTCTTATCTAGGCCTAACCGCCATATCGATTTTTACTGAACTTGGTAGATATGTAGAACAGGACGCCTCAAGGTGACTGGAGAAATTAATTGGCAACTGGGTGGCGCTACAACAACAGAAAAATGCTTAAAAATGGCTAAAATGCGACCGATCGCTGTGGCCCCCCCTGTGGCCGAATGTTTAGGGGGTTTTTTTTCTAATTTTTGGTATGACTAAGTCATGGTATGGTATGCTGTACATAATCATATGTCATTCTGTCAGTCAGTCATTCTGTCTGTCCCACGTTTTTCTACTCACTGACGTGGTCAATCTATGTGAAACTGCACATAGGCATTGAGGATTGGCATAGGTAGAAGGTGACAAAGCTACCAATGGGTATGGACTAGTTGGACAATAAAGCTGAAAGTCCTAAAAACTTAAGTGCATTTAGGTTTGGCCCAGTGGCTTTGCTGACCTACATCATGTCTAGAATTATGCCAAAAGAGGCCTTCCTTCAGGGCAGAAAAGATGCAAAGCAACAGAATGACTGTTATATTCCAACACATTCTAATCCCAACTCGTCAAATACCACCACTTTGTCAGTGAACCTAAACGTCAAAATATGACACACTAGGCACAGTCCTGCGTCAGTTTTGGACGTTCTGGGACACTGTATCAATTTACGCTTGTTACATGCATTGTGTCTTTTCAGAATTAATTTCCATTTTCAAAGGACATGTACAGTTTCTGCATGCATACAGTCCTTTTCAAAATAAACTTACGTAAATAAAAGACCTTGTTTTTACGTTTATGTCCTTAAGGTTATGCCACAAAGGCACGTGGTTAGTTTTGGAACAAAACACATCATGGCTTGGCTTAAAAATAAGCAGGGTTGCTACAAACATTATGTATTTTCACGTGACATATGTCACTACCGTAGCATGCTACACATACTAGCACACTACTTTGTTATTAGAATAACTCAACTGACACACTGGAAACAAACTTGTCAAGCGGTATTTGATGAGTTCAGTTGTTGTCCTCTGTGTCAACAACTGCTGCATCCCAGTGTAACTGACAAAATGGTGGTATTTGACAAGTTACGAGTGAGAATGGTCTGTATATTCTACATATAAGCATTTTATTGAAAAGAATAAACTCAGATTTAACCCCTTTGTAATCAACATCACTTTCATTAGTAACTGTAGTTTAATTACAGTTTTTTTCCTCTGGAAATGTAATTGATTACACTGATATTTATTTTGTAATTTAATTACCTAGCTCTGTTACATGTTATATTCGGTTACATTGTAACCTTGGTTCTCTGAGTGAGGAGATTATCTCCCCACCCAGTAGTTATATCATAACTATGGGAATTATCCCCATCTGGGGTAATCGACGTGGAAAATTAATAATCTATAAAACACACCAGTTTACGTAGGCTGGCATGTGCCAGGCTATCAGAGCCCCACCTTGCGCATGCACCCACTGATTAAGATTGATTGGAATGGGTACTGAGCGGCCTTGAGCCTGGGGAGATAATCTCCTCACTCAGAGAACCAAGGTTACAATGTAACTGAACGTTCTCTATCGTATCGAGATTATCTCCCCACCCAGTAGTGATATCATTACTATGGGAACCCTATAAGACACACCACAAGGGGCCCCAAGAGACAGAGCAGATGCAGGTCCACAAGTGCCCCCCCCAGTATTCAAATGAGACGTCCCCACAACCATGTGCATTAGCAACAGAAAATACCTAATAGGTGTGTATATACGAAAGAAATACCAATGAACTATAAAAAAATGTACAACATCTTGCGCCTTCAAGGGTCGGAGACACCGCCAGATGCTGTGAGCCACTGTACCGATGCCCAGGCTGGCCTCCTGGTGCGCAGTGCAAGCCTCTGCGCACCCTTCAGGAACTGAGAGATGAGGCTGCAGTCACCATCTGCAAGCCTATAATCCCCTATACCAGCAGCCTTGATAGCTGCCATCATGCCTCTAGGGGTTGAAGGTGATTTCCCTGCCTCAAGCAGCCCCTGCAGGTACTGGAGCACCTCTGGGGCTCCTCCCTGTCTCTCGGCCAGGAGAGGCACCACCTCCGAGACCCATGTCATGTGGGGCCAGTTCGGGGCCACCAGGATCAGCTGCACTTCCTCCTTCCGAGCTCTCTTCAGCAGATTTGGGAGAAGAGTGAACGGGGGAAATGCATCCAGCAGGCCTTAGTTGCGAAAAGGTTAGCCACTACTCTGCCGAAGCGCTGCCAGATCTCTCCGATCACCTCCGGGTGCAGCCTCCAGTCCCTTGTACTTGAGCCTCCTCTGGAGAATAGATCCGCCCCCGGTTCACCAATCTGGGCAAGTGCATAACCCTGACAGACAGGAACCATGTCCATGCCCAGGTCCACAGCCTGTTTGCTATTCTGCAGAAGTTTGGGGAGCCCAGCCCCCTTGCCTGTTGACATATGCTGCTGCCACTGTGCTGTCAGTTCTTCCTAGCATGTGACGGCCTTGCAGACTCAGGAGAGAATGCTGGAGGGCCAGGTGAATGGCTTTCAGTTCCAGAGCACTGATATGCTGGCCCTTCCAGTGGGCGCTCCAGACCCCACTGGTACCCCTGCCCTTGTGGATTGCGCCCCACCCCTCCAGGGAAGCATCCGTAGAGAATACCTGGCGAAGCAGTACTGGACCAACAAGTTGTTGTCTTCTTGTCTTATTTTGTGTTTACAGTAAGTAGGTCTTTGTGTATGTTTTTTTTTATTACGCAATTTTGTGTCACTGTAGTCATTTTGAGTCTCTTTGTGATCATCTTTGTAGTGTCTCCTTGAAGTCATTTGGGTTTTTATGAAGAAATTGAAAATGTTTTTGGTCATTTTGTGTGTCTTTGAAGTCATTTTGTGTTTTGTGTTGTTTTGAGGGGGTTTTTTTAGGTCATTTTGTGTGCTTTTTGGTCATTTTTTTTTATTCTTTGCACTTTCTTTCTATCTCTTTGTGGTCTTTTTGTGTCTCTTCTCTTCGTTACTTAAATATTTGAGTGACATTTGGCAGGTCACCCTAGGCAGGTAACCCTACTCTGATTAAATATGTTTAATGTTTTCACCTCATGAAAAACTATCACCAAACCCAACCCAGCCCTAAATGTTAACATTGTATGTTTCTGCAAACCACTGGGGTTTGATAGGTTACACTGGCATGTTATTAAGTAGCACATTGAATCAACACTTTAGTTAACATGTGGTTAGGTCCAGGCACAAAAACTTCTTGGTTATGGTGAGGAATAGATGGCTTAAAATAGCCAACTTTGGGGGTACCATCCCCACTGGAAAAACAGCAAGGTTTGGTGCTTAAAAAGCTGCTTGAAACACAGCAATGACTTTTTAAATCACAATCGCTTTCTTTGTTTGTTGATCTCAAACAGTGGTCTGCATCTTGGCAGGGGTCTCATCTATGTGTCACTCTAATCACCACACCCAGCACATCCCAATGACTATGTCAGCTCATATACCACGTCACTTTAGAAACGGTGATAATGTGTAAATGTATTCGTGGTTTGCAGAAACCACAATGCCAACATTTCCTTCTGACGACTGGGCTGACTATAACCATGATCTACAGATCTCATCTTTCCAGACCTTTTATTTTAAGTTATTTGAAGTCAAGACTTACCTGTCAGGTTCAGGGTGCGTTTTACTGACATGTGTTCCATCGGCTCTTTGTAGGGGCTCTACAAGACCGTATAGGTGATGGCCTTTTGCCTGAGAAAAAGTTACATTTTCATTGGCTAATTTGTTCACTGAGAAAGGCATGGAGCACATACTTTTGTATTTTAGAAAACCTAAACAGAGAAGAGTAACTTACCATTGTGTGAGCCTTTTTCAGTCAGGTCAGACCTAGTGTCCATGGTGGATTTGGTTTGACAATTCTATAACATTACAGAAACTTTCGTTAGAAAAATAACACAGTTTTAGCCTAATTCAAAACAGTTATTATATGTCACAATATCAAACTCAATAAAACTGCATTTACTTTTGAAAAACATATGATAAATATTTTACATATAAATGAAGCTGTTGAAGTTGGAAAATATTGTATTGAAAGATTCATAAAGCCTTACTTCAATAACAATCTCCAATCGGTGTATTGCCAGCAGGCTGCAGTTTTCTTCAAACTTCCCTGGGTGTCGTAAAACACTTAATGTTTTGAGTAGCAGTGGAGTGAGTGCCTTGCAGTTGTAGAGCTATTTGAGGACTGCAATATTTGAATCTCTTTGTGACATTACCTTTGTGACATCTTGATACCGCATTCTGTTTCACTGTATTCCAGAATACATTCAAGAATGGTTCTGTGTTTTTATTTAAATTCGACATTCAAGTTCAAACAGTGAAGCATACACTAAAATACAATTTCAAGTTATTTAATAGCCCTTTAAAGCACACTGACATTGTCTCAGCAAAAACTAAACATTTTAAGCTTCAATGCAGGCTTGATTACATAAAAAGTGATGAAATTGATATTTTTGCAGGTAAAGTACATACAACATAGATTTAATAGTAGAAAATAATGTGTGTATTGAACAGAAAAAAAACATTCCTGTCTAACTCTAGCTATGCAGATGATGTGTTTTCATCACCTGAAATTATTGAAATTGTTCCACCTAAACCATCCCTTACAGACAGATAGACAGATAGATAGATAGATAGATAGATAGATAGATAGATAGATAGATAGATAGATAGACAGATAGATAGATTATCATCATCATGCCAATAAAGCTTATTGAATTGAAAACAACACTTGTCTTATATGAGCAAGACACACAGACTTAGCGGTGGTTTTGTTTGTTTTTGGTGTGTGTCTTTTGGGGTCTTTTTGCATCTGTCGACGTTTTGTCTTGCTTTTGGGTAATCTTGTGTCTTTTGTTCGTTTTGTGTCTCTTTGTGATAATTTTTGTGTTGTCTTTGGCCATTTTGTGTCTCTTTGCAGTCATTTTGTGTTTTGTGGGGCTTTTTTAGGTAATTTTGTGCCTTTTTGTTTGTCATTTCCTGTGTCTGTGTATTCATTATGTGTATCTTTGTAATCTTTTTGTGTCTTTTTTAGTCATTTTTTGTCTCTTTGTAGTCATTTTGTGTTTTGTGGAGCTTTTTAGGTAATTGTGTGCCTTTTTTTTTTGTCATTTCGTGTTTGTTTGTAGTCATGTTGTGTATCTATGTGATCATGTTTGTGTCTTTTTTGGTAATCTTGTGTCTCTTTGAAGCCATTTTGTGTCTTTTTTATGCATGGGAATACTCTGTTACTGTAAGTGTTGATGATGTGAATGTGCAAACTTGACCAGCATCAAATTCTGGGACCAGGTGATCAGATATAATCTTATCAGATTTCAGCTGTTGGATAGCATCAAATCTTGCAAATGGGTTGCTCAAAAGAAAAAAATGGATTCTGAAATTGGATTAGATCACCTCCTCTAGATCTTTCTGATCTCAGTCAAACCTTCAGTGTGTGTTGTTCAAAACTTATTAGGAGGATTGGGATATCTTTCATCCAAAAAAATCGGGATTTTCTGATTCCAGCGGAAGGGTGGACTGAATTTCAGGAACAAAATGCACTAAAACATTTAAATTGGTCAAATATATGCACATTTAGTTATGTTTTGCACATAAAGAGGACCTATTATGCTTTTTGGGGGGGTTCTTCTTTAGTGTTATATAGCATTTTTCTGTCTCTATAAGGTCTGCTAAGTAAAAAAAAAAACCAAAGTCCAGGCTAAAGGGAGCTCTGTGTACCCTCAGACACGCAGCTCCTCAGCTGCCTGAAATGGCTTGTTTGCATTCCTACGTTTATTTCTGTGAGTTTATTGCATCACAATGTGATACATTAGCTATGCACACAGTGCCCGCCTGCAGGCCACTGAGCCGCGCCCCCAAACAACCCTACTCAGAGCAGTCTGAAGCAGAGTCTGCAAAGTTTGAACCATTGAGGAGCTGTTGAGGAGACGCCATGTCTAGAAGATGCTGCTTTTTCAGTGTGACCACAAATTACCCTTGTTTGGACTGCCAAAGGATGAAGGAACAAAGAAGAAGTAGTTTGAATTTATTTTTGATACTTTTCCTCAGCAATACAACCAGAACATTTTATTGTGTTCCCTCCATTTTCCTGAGGACTACTTCACAAACTGGCAACATATTACCGCTGGATTTTCACAGAGGTTACTCCTGAAAGACGGAGCAGTTCCCTTTGTTGGACAAATCTGGAGATTCGGGATCACAACCTGTAAGTATGCTTTATGAGTTGTAATTTGTTGTGTAAAAACAAACTAGGAAGCTGCTACCAAGTGTTGAAGTGTGGAGTAGATGGCTGTAGGAGCTAACGTTAGGCTGCACACCCAGTGCTTAGCTGTAGGCCTCGGCTAACCGGTTAACCTAAGCTACTGTTTTGAAATGATTTTGCTACTCAGCGTACAGTAAGTTAAACTGCTAGCTGAGTGGTGTCAAGATGAATTTAATGACCAAATTGTGGAGAATCTAACAGAGATTACAATGTGCAGCATGTCCATATTGACAAAAGTTTCAACATTTATATGTGTAATGCCTGATCTCAGCAGCTAACTCATGCTAGCTCAAGCACTTGCCTACAACACGACAGCAGTCAGACCTGCGGTCTCAGCTAACTGGCTAACCAAAGCTATTGCTTTGAAATGCTTTTGCTACTCAGCGTACAGTCAGTTAAACTGCTAGCTGAGTGGTCTCAGTAAGATGAATTTAATGATTATTAAATATTAAATTTTGCTTATACTTATGTCATTCTTGCAATATTAGGCTGAGGTTAACTGAATTGCTGAATTGCTGTGAAATGACCTCTTAGTCACATAATCTCCTTTATTATCAGATGAGGCTATGATGGGATGTGAGTTCCATGAATGCAGCCTATAATACCGCAGACTCTTTGAATATATGGAATAGGGATGCACCGAATATTCGGTAACCGAATATATTCGGCTGAATATTACAAAAAAACACACATTCGGTATTCGGTGGAATAAGTTAAAAGCAAGGCCGAATAATAGCGGCGTTTTGATAACGCAATCAAACGGCGTGCCGTGACGGGCGGAATAAAATGTCGGTAGTGTGGCGACCCGTCCGTCACCACACTTGCATTTGCGACTAAAAATAGTTTTGAGCGAGCAAAATAGGCTTAAATCATTCAGCACGCTGTGCGAGCAGCCTACAGATTTCAACCAGCAGCAGAAACGAAAGGCGAATCCCACCGATTGTGGGTTGAACGGGGGTCACAGACACAGACAGTAATGTATTCCTGTCAAATACGGCGGCCATCGGCTTACCGGCGACGGAGAAGTCGGCTCCAATAATATCCTCTTCTTGGCGTCATGACTGCCCAGAAGTACCTGAACAGCCGAGCCAGCCGAACACAGGTATGTGACGTGTCAGAGGAGAAACGAGCCGTTCACGGCCCACAAACCTCACCGCACTTTAGGGACTGTTCTTTACTTATGAAGGGACTGTTCTTTACTTGTCAGGGGAGGAGGGTGGCTGGTTGATTTTTATTTTATTTATTTATTTTATTTTGATCCCCCCTATGTTAATCACTTATTGATGCTGTTTTTGAAGTATGAATAAGTCAATAAGTAATTTATTCCATTGAAATATCATTGATGTATTATAGAAAAGTGATTTATCTTTTTATAAATGACAAAAGGCACATCTGCCTCATTTTCGCTGTGGTATCGTGATACTACTCAGAACCATGGTATTTTCATTGGTATCGCACAGTGGGTCCCAATTGTGGTACCGTGACAACACTAATCTGGAGGGGGTTCATCTGCAAAAACTAATGAAAAACTAAACAATGATATTCGGTATTCAGTACGCGGTATTCAGCCAAGCGTTTAATAATATTCGGCTTCGGCTTCGGCCACAAATTTTCATTTCGGTGCATCCCTAATATGGAAAGTATTCATAAATCATTGCATAATGTATCAACCATTTCTTACTAACACTGACAAACCTGCAATTCTGTGGAATTCCTCTGTGACGATCCTTTCTGATTTATGCCCAGGGTGTCATGATCCTGGGTTTTGGTTTTATTGTCTATTATCTCGAGGACTTTGTTTTCGAGTTGCTTGCCTTTTTGAAAACTGCTATTCAGCTACATTAAAGCTCGCTTTCTGTTGAAAACTGCAAACCTGCCTATTTATCTGCATTTGGGTCCACCTCTCCTGACCTGAAACGTGACAGTACAGACTGACCAATCGTGGACCCAGCAGTTAATCCGTTCTGGGGAACCCGCCTGGCCCTGGGGGGTCCTCTGAGCCTCAACTTGACTCCCAGACGGGGGAGAAAATCCCGAGTCCATCCGGCCAGCAACCAGGCCAAGACTCATCCAGCCAGTCCCTCAATCTGCTGTCCCGGCTGACACCTCTCCTGTTCTGGGGTCACGGGGCCCGGCAGACGCCTCTCCTGTTCCAGCGTCGAGGGACCTGGCAGGCGTCACTCCTGTTCCAGCGTCGGGAATCCCGGCAGGCATGTTTTGGCATCCTGGCTGACACCTGCTCCCAGAGTCCTGTTGGCGGTCCGGCCGACACCTGCTCCTCGAGTCCACTCGGTGGTCCAGCCGACACTTGCTCCACGAGTCCACTCGGGGGTCTGGCCGACACCTGCTCCTCGAGTCCACTTGACGATCCTGCTGACACCTGCTCCCAGAGTCCTGTCGGCGGTCTGGCCTTTCCTGGCCGACACTGTCCTGTCATAAAAACGTACTCTTCTTCAGTTCTGTGCCATAAGGGTCCATAGTCATACCTGTAGATGTTGTGGGGTATACGGCTTCAAACAGTCAAGCTCCAGGCACTGGATGGTGTGTCAAACACGTAGGGTGACCTGGAACCTGGTCCATTACCCCAAAACCTAATAAGTAAAAAAGAGACAAGGCATGTTGTTTAAGCAGCTCATGCAACCTCCGGAGGTGAAATCAGATAAGGTATGGGACGTGACGTTTCTGATACATGCTCTAAATGTTGCACCAATCATAACAGACTGAGCGAGCTGACTAATCAGAGCAGACTAAGCCGCTGGGGAGGCGGGACAGAGGCCCAAACACAGCGTTTCAGACAGAGGTCCTGCAGAAATTATCAGTATAAGAAAAACAATGTGTTTTTTGAACATTAAGGCACCCAATCTATTACACTAGACCCCAATATTGCAAATACGACCCAAACATGAGCATAATAGGTCTTCTTAAAAACAAACAGAACAGACCATCCCAATGCTCACAGTCTGAAGAAGCACTAATGGTTATGACAGAGAAACAGTTACTGGTTCCTGTTTCCAGACTAGTTGCTGACCTCTGCCTCACCATCAACAGCTGCTTGTGAGGGGCCATTGAGCCTGACACAGTAACTCAGCGGTAATGAAAGCTGCACTGGGCAGGTCCCCGGTCTCATGCATGTACTGTATGTAACCCTGCATCCCCAGAGTGCTGCTGGAAATAACTATTTGTTGTTCACCTGCCTCAGGGTTAAAACACATCAAGGTATCACCTGGTGTGGCCTGGAGTGAAACGGCCAGCCCGGTGACGGGCTGCTGGGGGGCCACTTTAATTCATGTTGCTGTTAGGTTGTGTTTGGCCACCCTGACTTAATAACAAGGTTGGTCAGCCAGCAGGACCCCGCTGTCCTCCATGTTTGTGTCTCCAGGCAGCAGCTCAGCCAAGTCAAGGCTGCTGGTCGCTGGTGTGTCCCTTTTAAGGTGGCTAATATAGTGTTCATTGGCCATTGGCGGTGGTGGTGGTGTGTGTGTGTGTGTGTGTGTGTGTGTGTGTGTGACAGCGTATAAAGTGTGTAGGTGAGGGGTTATTCACCTAGAGAGTGCAGACTGTAATTTAAAACAACTAGAGCAAATCCCCCCACAACTACCCCACCCCACCCTCTCGCTCTCTTTGTTTCACTCTCTTTATTACACAGACTAGCAGGCAGCTGATTGGTGGAGATTACTAAAACATCCTGCCTGTTTCAGCAGCACCCTGCCAACCCTCTGACAGGATGTGTGTGTGTGTGTGTGTGTGTGTGTGTGTGTGTGTGGCTGGGGTCAGTCATGCCCCATCACCCAAAGTGACCACAGGGAGTGTGTCCTTTAACCACTTTCTCTCTCTCACTCTCCTCCACTCATTCCTGTCTCATCCCTCTTTCCTCCTCAGTGTATTGTCTCTCCTGTCCTCTCATCCTCAGTTCTCTTTCTCTGTCTCCTCTTCTTCTCAGTGACAAAGACCATGTTGATCTGCATTCATGTCCCAGGGGGAAAGCTATCTAGTACTGTCTACAGCACAACTGCATGACCATGTGTGACAATTAAATGCTAAAAACTGTCACTTGACCAAGTTTTCTCACTCAGCCCATCATAGTATGTCACATAATACATGGGAGGAACCCACCTAATTACTAACATTTGAGTCCTCCCCTCCGGCACTTTCCATTGACCATTATTGACCATATTTTATATTAACTCTTTTCCTCCTCAATATAAATGGGTCATACTGCACATTAACAAGCTAAACTGGTTGTTACTAGGTGTAAATATTCAACTAACTAATCTCCAGGGAAGTAAATAAAGAGTGCAGGCAGTGCTATAGCACTGGGGCCTGTGGGGTGGGGGTGGGGGGCCTTGCGAATGACCCAGATTGCCACCTCAGAACTACACCTGTGTTTAAAGAAGAACCCCAATTAAATTAAAAATGGTGCCAGGCTATATACCCTCAAAAATGCATACCCATCTCCGTCATGATTTGCTTTTCTTTTCTTTTCTTTTTTGTTAAAT
This sequence comes from Epinephelus moara, assembly GCF_006386435.1. Classification (NCBI taxonomy): domain Eukaryota; kingdom Metazoa; phylum Chordata; class Actinopteri; order Perciformes; family Serranidae; genus Epinephelus; species Epinephelus moara. Next base: position 7,663,981 of record NC_065509.1, on the reverse strand, counting down.
AGTAGCAATCTAAAATTAAATACTTATTCTACATGAATTAATTATTAATTAATAATTATTAATTACTCAATCAATTATTCAATTCAGTTTTTTTTAATTCTTTTGTCATATACAGGTATGCAGTAATGATTTTTGGATAAGATCTATGTCGATGTTGCCTAATGTTAAGTCTCTATTTGATCATGTGACAACACAATACCATACAGTCTCTCATTTAGGTGCAAAATCTGTCAAGACTGGCAAGCTGAGCACATCTACAAGCCCAGCGAGCAGTCATGTCAAAACTGACAGTGAAAACTGTACGGAAAAGTAGCAAAGCTCTCTAAAACAAACCCTAGACTTTAACCTGGGAGCATGCTGTTTGCTTCTTGTATGAATGTTGAGCCAAACTGTGGTGTTTGTTTTCTAAACCTAACCACGTGTTTTTGTTGCACAAGGAAGTAAATATATGTATAAGGTTGCTTTGCTGACATCGTAAATTAATTTTAAAAATGACTATAAGCGTCTAATGAGCAGAAACTGTACATTTCCTGTGAAAACTGAAGTGTATTTTGAAAAGACACAATGCATGTAGCAAGTGTAAATTGACACATCCATCCCAGAACATTAACAACAGACGCAGAAGAACACCTAGCTGGTCATATGTGGACGTGAAATTCCACTGACCAAGTGGTGCAAGGTGCCACCTGCTAATCAGATAAACATTCACACACCAGTGGCGCAGCCATTTGAAGCAATTTGAGGAAGACAAGGGCTGAACCACTGACCGTCTCCCCAAGTTTTAGACCATAGTTATAGATTACTTTTTTTCTTTTTACTTGTGTGATTTTCTTCTCACAGGCCATCACTATTATGAACACTTAAATCAGTCACACACTGTCAATAACCCTGTAACAGAATAACATCCACTGCTTCTATTATAGACTATATTTTTGCAGTGTCAAGTGCACTGTTTTAACATGTACATATATCTGCCACTGTCAATATAAACCCTGCATGCTGTATATACAGTATATAGACATGTATACATGCCCATATTGCAGGTAATGGTTTGGTTTAAGTTTGTTGTCCTTGTTCTCAGCTCTTTTTATACTTGGTCAATAAAACTGATTCTGAAACTGTTGGGACATAATGAGCACTGCAGCATCTAGGGGCCACAAGCAGGGCTTTAAAGTTTTAGTTAAAGACTTAATTAAAGCTCTATGTTGTACTTCAACTGGGGCGAATAATAGAAGTATGTGTTCTCTGTATGTTGAGAAATATTCTCCTCTCCTCTCCTCTCCTCTCCTCTCCTCTCCTCTCCTCCATTAGAGTTGACCCCTACATAAAACACCAGTCTGTAATGACAGACTAAACTAATGCCATTCATCATCCGCTTGGCTTTGACACTGCTCTAACCTCACTGTTCTTTCACACACTCACACACCAGTCAAGCCAAACCTAGTGGGTTGAATGGCTGAACACAGAAACAGAGAGAAACACATAGAGTGCACATATACAGCAGACACACACACACACACAC
>NC_065509.1:7626031-7662375 GCF_006386435.1 Epinephelus moara | reverse complement strand
TGTGTGTGTGTGTGTGTGTGTGTGTGTGTGTGTGTGTGTGTGTGTGGGGGAGAAACATGAGTCTGATTGCTGTAAAAGTCACTGGCCACCCTGCTGTCTCCTCAGGCTCTGTGCCTCTTTACTTTATTAAACCTCATTGGCTGCTTGTAGCTGAGCGGTTTTCGAGGATTGCGACACAAAGGTTGCTGGTTCGAGCCCTCTGCCCGGCTGGAAACACTACGTACATCTTCATTTTTACATGCGAGACTACATGCAGACTTGACTTTGTGGCCTTCACGTCACCACAGTTCATTTCTCCTCATGAGCTATTGACTGGCCGCCTATTGATCTCCACACAATGTATCTCACAAATCATCTGTCTGTCGATCAATAGAGAAATCTCCCGGAAAATTCATATTGAGAAGCCGTGTGTGCTCGCCGCTCGCCTGCTGAATGGGAGATATTGAATGTTTAGTTGATTAATCGGACTAGTTTAAATTTGGCCATGGCTAGCTCTATTAAAACAGTGGCCGGTGTAAATCAAGATGCTGCCATTTGTGATTGAAATGAGCTGAGCTCTGCACACGCAGCTGCTGAGGATAAATCAGTGGTTGGGTTTTTCTATTTTCATTGGCAGTAATAACCAGTAATAACTGGATGGAAATCTGGCAAAGCCAAGGTCTTTGTTATGATGGATAATTCACATTTGATAGAGTGAATATGATATGAATGTCTGTTCATATGTTTATTAAAGTTAGACCGCCAACACTTTACTTTAAGCCCCCATCTTCCGCATTTACAAGCAGTATATAAACATTTGATGACTGGTTTATTACGCCCTGTAATGTTATTGTAAGCAGGTGGAAGTGTTCTGTATGCATTTGTACACTGAACAACAATGTAAACGCAACACTTTGGTTTTTGTTCCCATTTTTCACAAGCTTCAATTAAAGATCTAAGACTTTTTTAAATGCATACAAAAGACATTTCTCTCAAAGTTTGGTCACAATTTGTTTCAGTGAGCACTTAATTACACAGGTGTGCCTTGGGATTGTCACAGTAAAAGGCCTCTAAAATGTGCAGTTTGATCACATGACACAACGCCACAGATGTCGCAAGTTTTAGGGGAGCATTCCATTAGCATACTGATCACAGGAATGTCCACCAGAGCTGTTGCCTGTGAACTGAATGTTCATTTCACTACCATAAGCTGTTTCCAATGTCATTTCTGTAAATTTGGGGCGGCTGTGGCTCAGAGGCAGAGCAGGTCATCCACCAATTGGAGGATCAGCAGTTCAACCCTTGGCTACTCCAGTCTGCATGTTGAAGTATCCTTGATCAGGATACTGAACTCCAAATTGCTCCCGATGGCTGTTCTATTGGTGTGTGATTGTGGTAAAAACTGAGTTGCAGGTGACACCTTGTATGGTAGTCTTGGCCACCAGTGTATGAATGTGTGTGTGAATGGGTGAATGTGACTCATAGTGCAAGAAGCGCTTTGAGTAGTCGAATGACCAGAAAGGCGCTATGCAAGTGCAGGTCCACCCAACTGGCCTTACAACTGCAGACTATGTGCCAGCCCAGGAGCTCCACATCCAGCATCTTCACCGGCAAGATCCTTTGAGAACAGCCACTTGAACAGTTGATACAACAACCGGTTTACACAACCGAAGAATTTCTGCACAAATCGTCAGAAACCATCTCAGGGAACATCATTCTTACACCCTTACTGCAATTCTTGCAGTGGGTCTACTGATTCACGATTTGACACCCATTAATGTTAGGGCAAACGACAACACAGTGCTGAAAAGGGTTAAAACATGATTTTGTTTTTAACACATATATTAAAATCAGAGTTAATCTAATGCTGGGGAGGGGGGAATGGTCACTTTTTGGTTCCAAAGGGGCTGGGGAATGTCAGTTCTTTTACTTGCCGAGGGGGAGGAGGAGAGCAAGCCAAGGTCCACTTTTGCAGCCAATGGTTGCTTCTGTAGTTGTCCTTCATTGTCACACGTAACCGTTACTTGATGGCTGACTTCAGACTGCTGCCATACACTAGGTCTGCATCACTTTTGGCCTTTCTGGAGGTGCAACTCAGCCTTAAGGCTGCGGCATGTCGGGGAGACCTTGGCCTGCAGATTAAAAGCACACATAGAATGACAAATAGAGCAGTGTTTTCAGGGGAGTGAAGCACCTGAATCACGCACACCTGTCCTCAATCAGTAATTGCCCCACAGTCATTGGCACACAGCAAGTGAAGTCCCTCCACCCACACACACACAGAGACAACACCACTGCACACACAAACCACACCCAATCAGTGCCACTAGACTACAGGTCAGGTAAGATGAAGGTGCCAATGCAGTCTACCCTGCTACATCATCCTCACCAGGGTCTTGACTTGACAGCAGTCTGTCGTTGTAACCGACTTGAGTGGGCAACTGCCCACTGTTAAATTATGAATTCTGGTTTACACTGTACTGGGCAGATGGCAGATGGCATATATGGCATTGTGTGGGAAAGCTGTTTGCTAATGCCAATGCTTTGAACAGAGTGCCCCATGGTGGCGGGGGGGCTATGGTATGGGCTGGCATAAAGCTACAGACACACAGTGCATTTCATTGATGGCAGTTTGAATGTAAAGAGAGACCATGAAGAAATGGGGCAGCTGTATCTCAGAGGTGGAGCGGGTCAGCCACCAATCGGAAGATCAGGAGTTCGATCCCCGTTTCCTCCAGTCCACATGTCAGAGTACCCTTCAGCAAAATACTGAACAGGTGGCTCCTTGTATGGTAGCCTTAGCCACCAGTGTGTGAATGTGACTCATAGTGTAAAAAGCACTTTCAGTAGTCGGAAGACTAGAAAGGTGCTGTATCAGTGCTGTCCATTTACCATTTAAGAAAACCGAAAGCTTGAAACCTGAGACCCATTGTTGTGCCATTCATCTGCCACCATGGCCTCATGTTGCAGAGATCTGTACACAATTCCTGGAAGCTGAAAACATTCCAGTTCTTCCATGACCAGCATACTCACCAGACATGTCACCCATTGAGCATGTTTGGGATGCTCTGAAACTGCATGTACGATTCCTGCCAATACCCAGTAACTTCGCACAGTCATTGAGGAGGATTGTGTCAACATTCCACAGGCCACGATCAACAACCTGATCAATTCTATGTAAAAAAGATGTGTTGGTAAAAAATCTGAAAAAATCAGATGGCTCCAACCAGTTTTGAATCTAATTTTCAATACTGGGCTTTGATTACAAACCAAAAATAATAGTTGAAAAAAGATGGTGATATTTAAAGTTAGGACAACTTCTAATTCATAATCATTAAAGAATTTGAAAGCATGAGAAATTAGCTGGTTCCTATATTAAGAGGCAAAAACATAAACTATTGGACTATCTCACAAATTATATACATATGAGAAAATACATTGAGGTAAAACTCAACACAAAACATTATTATGTTATATATAATAATAATAATAAACATTATTAGGGAAAAAAAATCTATTTCAATGTTGTTATGAAACCACTCAGTAGCTGCTCATTCTATAGGCGACATATATGATTGTGTAGGGTGCCAGCCAGATGGGGGGTGCCAAACTTGCCCCCCTTAAGACACCAAAAGTGCTAGTTCGGCACTGAAGCCAGACACCATTTTGATGGTGTTGGGGGCAATCATAACACAGTGGGTGCGGTTACATGATGGCTTCTCATTCAGAATGAAATGAATCTGAATGAAATCATTCAGAATTAAAGTCTTTCCAGGTAGTTTACATGGGAAATATTCATTCCGAATGAGGGTTTACACGGGAGATCAGTTTAATCGCCTTTATTCGGGTCTGTGCAAGGTTTGGGGCAGGGAAGGTTTCTGATTGGATAGGGGGCGGGGCGGATGTTACATGTTTACGTTTACGTTTAACACTGTAGTCCTCGCTCCAGATAACAAGATGCTTGACGACGCCGTTCTTAGTGCCTTTTTCAGGCTTGTTTTGCTTATATTCTTGAAGCAGCAGTACGACAATAACCTTGTTCTGCTAATGCTTCATCTGTTGAGGAGGAGAAGGAAGGTAGAAGACCGTACTGTGGTGAATGGAAACTGGTGAGTGCAACGAGTCTGACTGCTCTAGCTCAGCCCGTTGCTGTGCACGCTATATACGTCATCGCGCCAGAAGGCCAAGGAAACGAGCATGCGCAGAAAGACCGGAATGAACTTAAAGAGGAATGAGTGTATACAAGTGCGAGAAATTCTTTCATTCCGAATTAGAAACAGAATATTCCAGCCCCTTACATCGGATTGAATTTTCAATCGCATTGGTCATTTTCATTCTGAATTAGGTGTTTACAAGATCACTTTTAATAGGAATGAACTTTCATTCTGAATGAAAAGGGAACAAAACTGTCCATGTAAACGCACTCAGTGTTGCAATTGCCCCCGGTCTCCCCCAAAAGCTGTTCAGACAGTCCCGTAATATGGTGTTTTCCAAAGCTAGTGCTTTTTTAGTATAAAATGTCCTCCTTGTGTTGTCAGAGACTTTTCAGAGACTGTACTGGCGGTAGTACAACTTTTCTAGATGCACAACTACCAAGTCTAGCGTAGGCTATTTGCATACATCCCACTGAAATAGATAAAGGCAATGTTTCCACGTTTTACTATAAACCAAAACCTGGCACTTTGACTCTGACCTTTGCTACAAGACAATGGCAAAACATTGTGACCTGCACACACACACACACACACACACACACACACACACACACACACACACACACACACACACACGGAGCAGGTACGTGTCAGTGAAGGGCATAAGGCTGGTGTTTTAATTTGGAGAGTAGATAACATGATGTTATCAGGACAGAGATGACAGACTGACAGACAGAGACAGACAAAAGGAGATGACAGGGTATAGGCTATGGAGAAACACAGAAAGATGCAGACAACATTTCCAGATAATATAAATATTTAATCACTATGTTTTCTTTCGAATGATTGACAGTATTGTAATGTACATATATAGGATTTGTGTATATGTGACAAATGTTTAAGGTTTTTACAGGATGCCACATCAGAGTCAGTGATAACTGAATCTTCTTTATATTTCTTTCTATCTATACAATACTAATTCATATATTGAGCGACAGTATAAGTATCTGCGTGTAAATTTTGAATCCTGAAGATACAACCCAAGGCTTCTGCAAACTATTTTTGATGTGCACATGTGTGTGTTTGTGAAGGACACTGGTATCAGCAGAGGGAGAGGACTGATGTTTGAAGGCAGAAACAGTAGAGACGATGACCTGATGAGAGATGGACAGATAAATGGACAGATAGATGGAGATGGAGACAGAGAGGGGGATAGGCTGAGAGGATTAGAGGAGCAGAGGTGGTGCTCTGTAGCACTGGGACATGATACACTACAAACACACACATACAGTACATGCTTTGTATGGTGAGTTACAGCAGGTTGAAGGCAGCAGATTTACAGCTAAGGACACTGTTTCCTGTGGAACAGTGGTACATGGTGCAAAGCACAGTGAAGGGCATGCAGCATGTGTGAGTCCATTTCTGTCAGTCTCCAACATTTTATGATGTCTGATAGAAATGAGCCAGGAACCTAAAACCTCTCTTTTAGTAAACTGTAGTTTTTCTTTGTTTAACTTTGTCAAGATATTGAACGGTTCAAATTCTAATAGCAAGTGATGTAGCAATCATTATTTTTCTTAGAATACTGATTTAAGTCTCAGACACACCAAACCCACATCAAAGAACTAGCTGCAACGATAGCCGACCATTGTTTCGCCTCACATTGCCTGTGTCTCAGCCAAAAAGTAGCACATGAACACACCGCAAAGACTACAGCCAGCAGCCAGCACGTATGCGCTGTGCCTGCATGAGAGGAAATAGCTCTCCACACCAGCAGATGGCGGTCGTTCAAAAAGGGAAACCAGAAGACCCTTGTGGCACTAGTCAGCCAGTTAACACATTAACAACACAAAGAACAAATGATACTTACCATGCACAACACCACCAATGTGTACTCATCCCAACTTTCACGCCTACATATGAAGGTATCCTCTTGCCTCTGTTGTTGACATTTAAGAACAGCGTGTCAAGTTACGTTTGTTACGTACATTATGTCTTTTCAAAATACACTTCTGTTTTCACAGGAAATGTACAGTTTTTATGCTCATTAAGTGCAGACAGTCTTTTTCACACTTAACAACACTGGTGAAACACCTCATATTTATGTTCAATTCCGTGTGGTTAGGTTTAGAATAAAAATCATGGTTTGGTTCAACCTTCACATGGGAAGCAAACATTGGGCTCCTGGGTAAAAGTCTGGAGTTTGTTGGGCCTGGCCACCTCCCCTCCTCCCCTCCTCCCACCCTTTCAGGACTTTCGAGCTCTTTCTGTTACGTTGTTACCAGTGGCATTTCAAACTGTTGCTGCCCGGCAGCGTATCATACTGCTGCGAAAGGTACCTTGTTGTGTTGGTGTCTGATGCCAATATCACTGATAAAGCAGCGGTATCAGGAAATGTTTCTGCTAAAGAGTTCAGTGGCTAAAGGAAAATAATCGTACCTCATATGACGAGTTTGTGCCAGTCTTTCTCCCTCTTGACTATCTCTTGTTTTACTTTCCTTACTTCCGTTTCTCTTCTTTCTCTTACTTAGCTGAACCAAAGATACTGGATTACTACAAGATGGCCCACCTACATTATACTCCCATTGTATGAAATGGTATACATTTCCGGTCTCCTAAGTAGGCATTGTCCCCCATACCCAATCAAAGACGATGGAGAACCGCCAATCAAAGACGAGTATCCCCAACCTCGCTTCTGTCAACATGTGTGTACCCTTACTGGCCGTAAGCTAAATAAATAAACGGTCCGTGAAAAAAATATTTGTTCCAGCGGATGTCTTAGTTACAACATTATTGAGCTAACTGGAGTAGTTTCATGTCGTATCCGACAACGGGAGGCTTTTAACAGATGACGTCCTGATGTTAGCTTTGCTGCTGCTGTTAGCTGTCCCTGTCAGCTGCAGCCACTGATGCTTTCTAGACATCGTGATTTCCCATAACTGAATAAATACCACACATAGCAACACAAAACTGCTTTGCTAGCTCAATCATGTTGTAACTAAGATATCCGCTGGAAAAAATATTTTTTTAATCAAGTGTCTTTGGTGAAACTGCACTGATTTCAGCACCAGAGAGGAGATATCTGTTGCCAGATCTCGCGAGAGTGTGTTGTTGAGACAGAGACAGGTCTTGAACAAAGTAAATTTTCTCCTGATTTGTCCGTCTGAAATTTGCCATTTTGGTGTCGGAATGTTCTGAAGATCTGTGGCTTGTGATAAATGGGTCCAATATTTGCTTCTGTGACTATGGGGCGAAAGAATCGGCCATAATCTGTAATCACGTTCATTTCTCCCACTGAAGTCAATGGACTCAGGACCTGCTGTTAGTCTAAAGGGGCGTGGTGGTCGTGAACCCCACGTGACACTGATACAGGAAACTGACTCGCAGTGGACCGTCTTGGTTTTTCCACCGTCTTTGGCTAAACTGCCAGTCAGAGCAATTTCATTTTCCGATGGGCTCCTCTGAAAAAACCCGACAGGGACTGACAAGGGGTGAAGGTGCAGGACGCACCGCAAAGATGAGGGTGACAGAGGCTCACTTATGGCCCAACGTTGACCGACAGCCAACCGTAGGCTTGGTGTGTTTTTAACCCATGGAAACTGCTTCAGATTTTCATGAAAACCACTGAAAGAAATTTTCAGTGACTTACTTAGTCTAGTTCCAGTCGCCAAGAGCACGACTGGAAGTGATGTGAGGACAGTGGCTCTTTGTTGCATCTGAAAATCCTTAAGTCTTTTAGGAAGGGCAGTTTTCAAACCTGCCTTGGTTACTTCAGTTGAATCGAACGATGGAGGGTTAACCTCCTTGGTGTGGTCCGTTTGGGCAGGTGTGAACACACACCAAAACAACCTGACCTAGAACTTGTTAAAGAGGTGATCTCACTCTGGTCACAAACAAACTTTGGTAAGGTTTATTTGTGGTGAGAACTTGATCCAACCTTGATGCGACCCAGCAGGAGGAAGCTTTGCACCTTTATTGGATTAAACTATCTCCTGTAGCCAGCTGTACTGTGCTTGTGTGAGTACTTTGGCTACAAAAAGCCTACGCTTGCCCTCTGTATCACATCAGTGCTAAACACTTGTAAGCTGTGTTGAAGACCGCAGGCACACCTGATGGATCTTTGGAAATGTTTCCGGCTCATTTCACCTCATGTTGGCCTAAAGTGGTAAATGTGATGCAGTTGTCCCTCCATTTTCAATTTGGAAAGATGAGAAACCAGGAGGTTTCCCACAACGAAATTCCGACCAACTGCCGTGTGAACACAAACCAAACTGGAGACAGTATGCAACATTGCAACAAACTGGTCGCTGATTCGGACCAGAGCAAACAAACCAAAGGTGTGCAAACGCTCTCACACTGCGCCCTGAGTGAATACCTGGTCTGTTAGTCCAAAGTTCCAGCAGCGTTGTCACGGTGACATCAGAGCAGAGGAGAGCAGGAGGCTGGCTGCTGTGTGTTCTGTTAATGACCACAGGATTTATTCAATAAACCGTTTGCTTCTTAATTAATGCTCTAATTAGACTTCCTTCCTCTCACTGCCACCCAACCACACACACACACACACACACACACGCAATGCAATTGAGGTGGTGACCTTGTGATAACCTATGTGTTCATCGTTCAATGACCATGCCCCAGCACTCACACACACACACACACACACACACACACACACACAATGGAAGCATGCACCAGTAGTACACAGTGATAACACACACTCTCTATCTCTCATGCAAACACACACACCTTGGACATTACCATCCATAGTGCAGCTGTGCCTCCCCCTGACAGCTGGATATTATCCACAAAGACTCAGATTGAATATATTCATCAGTGGTCCAGCCCACGCCGCCTTAATGGCCATTGAGAATTAATTAATGAGTGTGAGGGACAGAAGACACTGCAGGGAGAAAGAGAGAGGTGTAATGTAACAGGAAACACTGGCTGCCGAAGTTATTCAAAGAAATACCTGTAACAAATAAACTTATTTAACTTTCACAGGATCCATTAGCTGGAGAGAGAGACAGGAAGGAGTCAGATTTGAATCAGGAGAGCAAGAAAAGGTGAAGAACCCCATTTGACTCCTGCGGTTGAGGTCACTACCGTTTGTTTAGGCCTAATTGGAGGATGATAACTGTGAGTGTCTGTGTGTGCGTGTGTGCGTGCACATGTGTGTGTTCATACGCGTGTGTCACAGCTCCATAAAAATCAAATACAGTACAATGTCAGAAATAGACAACCTCCAAAAATATTGGATTTCAGTGTTCTCATATGAGTATATGTATAACATGACAACTCGTTAAGCACTCGTTTGTGTCATTTAATGCTCAAAGCATTTATTCAGACACACCTCTGTGGACATGACGTTAAAGGGACAGTTAACCCCCAGAACAAAAATACATATTTTTCCTTTTACCCGTAGTGCTTTTTATCAATACAGGCTGTTTTGGTGTGAGTTGCTGAGTGTTGGAGATATTGGCTGTACAGATGTCTGCCTTTTCTCCAATATAATGGAACTAGATGGCACTCAGCTTGTGGTGCTCAACATGCCAAAAAATGCATTTGAAAAACTCAACATCAATTTCTCTTTCCAGAAATTATGACCAGGTTACTCAAGATAATCCATACGCTTTGTTGTGAGCAGTTTCATTTAGGAATTATTTTCTTTCTACCAAACTACACTCACCAACTATATCACTGCGCAAAAGGTAGAGTGCATTTACTACTACCACTAAGCTAACTAACATCACAGCTCAGCCGAGGAGGACATCATTAATGTTTACATCACATGCTGTCACAAGTGCGAGCCTCTCGTCCCTGAGTAGATGCACACTACCTTCTGAGCAGTAATACGGTTGGCAGAGTGATACTGTTTGCGGGTGTAGTTTGGTAGAAAGGGAATAGTCCCTACATGAAACTGCTCACAACAAGGTCTGCGGATTATCTTGAGTAACTTGGTCATGATTTCTGGAAAGAGACATTGCTGTTGAGTTTTTCAAAATTTTGGCGCTTTGAGCACCACAAGCTGTGTGCCATCTAGTTCCATTATATTTGAAAAAAGGCAGACATCCAATATCTCCAACACTCTGTTACTCACATCAAAACTATCTAGACTGATAAATAGCAGCACTGGTAAAAGGAAAGATGTGTAATTTTGATTTGGGGATGAACTGTCCCTTTAACTGCTGCATTAATCAATATTTATATAGTCACAATGTTTCAACTGATGTGTCATATGAACAGGGTTAATCCTATGAACTGACAGTGAATTATCACCAACCCAGCGGTTTCCCTCGGCTCTACAGTGTTTTAGCAGATTTCAGCTAATTTGTTTTGGTTTTACAGCCCGCAACTTTACTGTTTTAGTTTACTCTCACATCTCCATTAACCTGGTTTCAGGCAGCTGTTTTCAGTGAAAAGCTCTTTACACCACACAAAGGTTACACACAGACTAGCTGGTGAACAAAGTGGAGCGCTTAGCAACTACTTATATTTGGCGACCTCCTGAGAAGCTGTATTGTATTTTCTAGTGGGAAAGCTGATAAGGTTAATTTACAGAAATGTATTTGCCAAGAATATGATTAGCAATTATTTTTTATCATTTATCAAGCAAAAATCACAGACGCACAGGTATTCTCTGAGTCCAGCTTCTCAAATGTGAGGATTTGCTGCATTCTGTGTTTTATGTAATTGTAAATGGAGTATCTCTTTGGGATTTTGTAATCACAGCTGTTCACTATTTTCCAACATGTTATAGATTGATAGATTACAATTTGTAATGCCACATCTATGTTTAATCAGCTGAGCTACACCTAATGTGATGCTTTAGTTTAGACCTTAAGGTCTCTGTAGGGTTGGCTCACATGAAATGTAATGTATCTATGGGATCAGCTGACCAATAGGCTAAAAGGACAGACTTGTGAAGCTGTAGCACATTTTCAACCAGAGACCTCACCTCAGCACTCTTCAAACACACCTGCTATTTGTCCACAGCCTTTTATCCAATCATTTTACTCCACATTCTTCCTTTTATTTCCATCCAACTGATCCATTTTTGAGTAATTTTATCCAGTCAAAGACTCTTTTTCTTTATGGTGAATCTCTAATCACTTAACCAGTCTGATCACTCGCCTCCTTCCCCCAGCCATATGTATATAAATGCTCATTATAATATTGTTTCTTTCAGCGTGAATGACACTCCTCCACTTACCTACATCAACTCACATTCCGCAACACTCATGTAAAATGTTTTAGGTTTACTTCAAATTATCCTGTGAAATTAATAAATGAACGAGTACATCATAAGTTAGTCTGTATTTGCTTGTTGGTCCACATCTAACTGCATAAAAATACCCTGTTCCATTTACACCAAAAACAGAGTGAATAAACTGAATGGATATAGCTAATCATATCAGCATTCCAACTTTAAAAACGGCTGGGGGGAAGGAGAATGTAATTATTCTAGTCATGTCACTCATGGTTTTGCTGTCCTGTGCTGCCATCTTGTGGATTACCGAAAACACTGCAACAAGAAATGTTAACAGAAGTGTCCGTCAGGGCTGTAGCTGCTTAGAAACACTAGAGCTAACCCTAAAACACTCCTTACATGCAGTCTAAACTTAAGATCTCAAACTGACTCCAAGCAAGGCATTAACAAGATAATTTATCTGAGATAAAGCCAGAGCTACAAGGAGAGGGACTGTTGGACTTCGATTCATAAGGGCCCCCGAAACAAGACCACATTGAATGCTGTTGTTACTGTGTGTCTGCTGGATGTGCAAATGGAAAATTGTTTGCTTACACATTCACCATCACATCTCTATGTGGTGATAATATGATAATGTTGTGTTTTTGTTCCTATGCCTCCAAGAGGACAAAAATGATCATGGTCATATAAAAGCTAATTAAGTAAATAGACCAAAAAAGTGCTATTAAGAAAAGTTAGTCAACAATGATTTTCAGGTAATAAATTCACAACACATTAGTTATCTTTTCACTTTCCTTCTACATTAGTTATCACATTTTATCTGTGAAAAAGGAAATTGCATTTGATTTGTCGGGGCAGTGTTTTTGGAATTTGCATACTAGTCTTTCAAATGTAGTGTAAATTGACTGAAGCATCATCATTCACCATCTTCTTTAAAGGGGTCAGGAGTTCCTGAGGCCAATTGCAAAACCTTGTTGAATAAACCCGAGGATATCCGCCAGTGACGTAAGGTAGTTACCAAGGGCCCCAGTGCATGCAATTGTGACGGGCTCAGTGCACGCTAGTTACTAGTTTTAAGGTACACGCACACCACTGGCACCTGTTTATAAAAAGCCAAAGAAATATACTGTTTTCCTCCTGTTCATTTCCCTCCACTTTTCTGTTTAAAAGGCATGACTGCTTGCTGGGCTTGTAGATGTGCTCAGCTTGTCAGTCTGTCAGCTCTTCAAGATTTTGCACCTAAACTAACTACTGTATCATATCATCTTGTCACATGATTAAATAGAAACTTGGTATTAGGCAACATCAACATAGATTTTATTGCATACCTGTGTATGACAAAAATATAAACGAAAACAAGAAATTGTTCATTTAATTGAATAGTGTATGTATGCATGGTTTTTATAGTTCATGTAGAATAATTTAATTAAAAAAAAGAGATGAAAAGAAAAGGATTACAACAGAGATGGGTTTACATTTTTTAAGATATATAGCATACAGTAAATGGCACCATTTTTTATTTAATGTGAGTTCTTTGAACACGAGTGTAGATCCGAGGTGGCAATCTAGATCATTCGCAATGGCCCCCCCACCCTACAAACCGCCGTGCAAACGCTCATGTATCCGGCTGAGCAGGAACAATTCCTTACTTGAACAGCAGGTGGCGGTAATGCTTTATTAAAGGCAGTAACATGTTAATGCAATAATAGAAGAAGAAGAACCATAGCAACGGTTAAAACAAAGATGGCGGTCTCAGCTGCTGAGCTGTGGTCCACTTTAATCCTACTCTGTTTATTCTTGTTTACTGCCGTCTCTTCCAATGAAAATACAACAAGCTACAACTGGAATACGACGCTTGGTGACCAGAGCGTCACATACAACGTTACCGACAGTTACACAACTACGCAGCCTACAGAGTTTGAGTCAACAACTCCGACACCGGGCTCCAGCAGCACAGAGGGGACCAGTCAGCCGAGCCTGCCCGCTGACCCGCTGCCTGTCTCCGGCCAACTGCTCACTCCTGTCACCAACGGTAATCCACACTGTTAAACACGTTCTCCAGTCTTAGTGTTATATTTAAAAGCTAATTAGCTTCGGTCTGCATTTGTTGTAATGTGCCACTTATCTGTTTATTATTATTATTATTATTATTATTATTATTATTATTATTTTAACTTTAAAAATACAAAATGTACATGAATCTAAGTATAAAACACACAAACAGTATATGCATATGTAAACATTACAACCATTTATACATAAAGACAATAGGGATGCACAATATTGGATTTTTTCCCCCCAATATCCAATATATATTTATAACACGATAACTGATACCAATATCGATATATCCACTTCTTCCCCACCAAATTTTAGTGATCATCAAGTCTCTTCTGTAGTGGAATTAACATCATGTACTATGCATGCATACTCTTATAGTGATGGCCCACCAGCAGATGGAGACTATAGATGGAGAATACCTTTCAGCGTATGTAACATTCATTCATTTTGCAAAGTACGAAAAAGCATGTTGGCTCATTCTGTTTCATTTTAAAGCCAATAGCGGCCAATACCGATGATGATGTGCCGATATTATTGTGCAACGCTAAAAAATAAGCTGTAGAGCCTGTGCTTTTGAAAGTAACTAATTGTACATATCTGCTCATTCAGATATCTAGTTGCGTATACACACATTGCAGACACATAATGGCCATGTACTATATCTTCATACTGCATATGCTGTAACCACACCAAGATCATATTTCTGTAGCTCAGAATAGGGTTGCAACAGTATGAGATTTTACTCTATGATGACCGTATCAGAAAATATCACAGTATCACTGTATTCGTTATAGCATGATCACTATTATCATTATCAGTAAATGAAAATTGAATTGTTGTTGTTGTTGCGCAAATGCTTTTTTTCTTATAACAAGTGCAGGTTAGATTTTTTAACGGTTGCAGTTTTTCTTTTCCAACACTGCAGATAAGCAAATGTACGCTCTATTATTACCGTCAATTTTAATACCAAGGTATACCTTGAAACCAGTATGTCACTGCAACTCTAGCTCAGAAGGTGTAGGTAGCTTTGTTAAGTTAAGGAAAGTTTAAGACAAGTGGCTAAACTAGCCTTGTTGTGAGAATATCTGTCTAACCTGAGCCTTGTTGTGTGTTTCAGTCGACAGGTTGTGTCCCTGTGACGAGCACAAGGATGTGTGTGACATCAACTGCTGCTGTGACAGAGTGTGTAGTGAGGAGGTGGCTCTGTTCACCAGCTGCTCAGTGGACACTGTCAGGTAAGCCTTCCACGAGACCACAGGGAGAAGGGACTAGGTTGCTAGTCTGTGTCTGTTATACATTACACTTCCAATGATTCATACGTATCCAGGAGCTGCGAAGCGTTGCTGTTGTAAGAAAGCATGGAACATAAAAGACAGTTGATTTCATTTCCTGTTAATTGTCAATAGACACTGTTCAAATAATGGCGGAGATTGGGCAAATAAAGGTGGCTGGGTAAAACATTGAGGAGGAGCGGAATTACCTGTGCTCCAGCAGCTCACATTGTAAATTCAATGTGATGAACTTTTCCACGGCACTAATTCAATCAGTACTACAACACAGTCATGTCATACTCACCAGTTTGCGGCTCTGAGTTTCTCTTTTTTAACAGAAATACTGTTTTAAATTCACTAATTAACTCTTATTACTTACACTCTGCAGTTGTTGTTTTTTTTGGAGTATGATTAAGTCACTGTCAAGAGAATTCTGTCTGAAATAGGCAGCCAATGGCAGGCCTATACCCGCAGTCTATACATCCTGTGAGCCAGACTAGGAGGGGGTTAAGTCCTTTGAGCCCCTGGAAGGCCTTGGATGTAAAATACCTGAGCAGGAAGTGTTGTTTCAGTGACGGCAGTTTAACAGAGATCGAATGTGGCAAAATGAAAGTGAAATAATTAGTGAATAAACAATATTTGTGAGGAAGTGAGAGCAGCGGAGTGTTGAGTGTGACAAGACTGGAAGAAGTCGTGGCACTGATGGAATCAGGGCTGTCGAAATGTCTTATGTTGAGTTTAAGTAAAAGTAAAACACAGAGGAAGTGTTGAGTTTGTGTTAAAAGCAAACAGAATGTTAAAAGAGGAACATTTGAACACATCTTCTGAAAATATGACAAAATATGCGACAGAAATAATAATGTGAAACTTTTCACGTTGTAACAAGTATATTGTAAAACAAGTATATTGTTATAACAAGAAACCTTTCATGTTATTACTGATACTGATCAGGTGTTTTTTTTCTGGCATAGCAGCAATACATCTGCGGAGGTTCTCTGATCAGCTGAGATACATAAACTCTCTGAGTCTGGCCACTCTTTTATAATTTACAGTAAATTAATTCAGTTCAACATGAATTCATATGAAATAAGATGTATTTAAGAAACACAATTTACTTATGAATTCACCACATCCCTTTGTTGAATAGTCTGCTTGCTTGTGGACAGATTTAATGACCTTTTTTCCGTTGTGTATCAGTATGATTCACTGTTTCTTACAGGTACACATGTTAGTAATGTCTGTCTCCATACAGTATATGTACAGGCTCATCCTCTGTGTTTGTTCCTTTTTGTTTGCAGTGGCCCAAAGCAGCTGTGCAGCCACGATGTGGCGTCCTACTCTTTAGGGAACACAATAGATGGCTACTCAGAGATGCAGTCGTCTGTCCGGAAGGAGACTAATTATGACATCTTCTGCATTCGCTCACAGAACCGTGAGTCATTAATGGCATTTATTTGGATTAGAAACTACCCGTGGCCGAAGCTTTTTTAAAGAAAGTACCACTTATTACTTAAGTCTTACACCTATTGGTCAGTTATTAGACTGAAATACATCTTAGTGCTGACTTTAAATAATAAGGCTGTTGAATTGAACTGGCTACTCCTAGGCTGGTACAAACTACAAACAGTATGCAGCCATGTCACAAAGTACTTTATAATGTGTCTGTCTCCATCTCCCAGTCGTCTCAGTCACTAACTGTTTGTTCTGTCCAGGTGTTGATGGATTTTCTCATCCCTCTCCTGCTCTCCCAACTGACAGCAACTTTGACTCACTCTTCAAAGACTTTACCAACTTTATTTTTGGCTCAGAGGAGAACAGTGTTCAGGTTTCTGCTGCAGAGCTCCAAGCCTCGTCTGGATACCAGGCGAGTCTCTGTTTATCTGTCTCTGTTTGTCTCAGACTGAATATTTGTAACGATCACAAAATAGCAATGTTGTTTCTCTGCTGCTGGTTTATGGTTTCAGTATGGAGATGTGATGGTGACAGCAGGAGAGAGTGGACAGAGGGGGATGTTCTTGCTGCCAGCTCCTGGTGTCACTGCTGACTGTATGGACAACAGTCCTGCAGGTAACATTCATGCATAGTGGTCAGCCCTTAGGTTGACTGCTTTGGCCTGGTGGATGGGCCGACGAGGGGGAGGGTGCTAACTTGGTGCTAAATTCCTTTAAAAAATGTACACTTTGAAGTTTCTTTAATGTGTATTATCAGTTACATTTCAGAGTCCAAATGAACCATTCTTCACATCGTTATAAATTAGCTCTACCTCTCAGCACTTATTTAAAAAGAAAATACTTTACTTTTAAAGCATGTTCGCTCGTTACTCCAACACCAAGAGCTGAGTTTCATTAACATGGAAAACCATTTGGTTAAAACAGATCGTTGATGCTGTTTCTCCGATCTAGCTCAGCTAAAAACACAAAAAAATTGACGAGCCTTTAATTCCTTTTACGTAAAACTGTTGCTCAGTAAACATGGGGAAATACAATCAAGTAGTTTATTTAAACCTCAATGAATATTACTTGTGTAAAGTTGGGCTTCAGATAACATTTCAATAATGAATCACTCATTTGATCTAGCTCTGAGACAGCGCATCAGAGACAGAGAGAGAGTTATGACACTCGTTTACAGAACTCCAGGATTGCAGCACCCAGCATACCGACACAACATCTGTTCATCCTGTTTAAACAATACTCACCACTTGGATTACTTTTTTGAAAAACCCTTTCAATGCTTTTGAACTAAAGAAATATAAATAACTTACAGAGTAATAGAGGAATGGACACATAATTTGCCTTTATGACCGCTTCAGAAGTAGGGAGTCACCACCTTTGTGTTTGTCGTCTCTTTTCTTTACCAAGCTGGTAAATCTGAATGAATCACTGTATTCGTCGGTGCTCATGGTTTTAGTGAAATGAACTGAAGGATTGAATTATGGACAGTAACCCAGCTCACAATATGTAGCATGTAGCCATACTGATAAAAGTTTAAACATTTATATTTGTATGGGCGATCTAAACAGCTGACTAACGTTAGCTCTCAAGGGTAGCCAACAACCTGGTTTTATACATCCGAAAAACTGGACGTTTATTTGGGACCAGGCTTTTAATTGAAGTGTTATGGTATTTGGTAGCCTTCGACACACGGTAACTTTAACTGGATTTTAACTGGTCCTCACTGAAACACTGACAGCATCAGAAATAGAAAGATCTTTAGAACATTTCATCCCTCCAAAACACCATATACCAGCATGAGGCAGCATCCATACTGTAGTGGCAAAAAACATAAGGTTGGGCTTTTCCTTTAACCTCTTTTCCAATCTCTTTTTTATCACACATAGAGAGTGCAGGTGCAGTGTGCCAGACTCACAGCCTTCTTTCCAAAAATAATTCCCAAGAGTATTTACCATTCAATGTTTCTTAGACGTTACTGCAGAATAAACATAATATGAAAACAAGAAGCAATCAGTTCAGTGTCTTAATGTTTTAACTGAAGCATAGCAGGTTTCATTCACCTGCAGCAGCTGAGGTTGCGGTCAATGTGTTGTCACCTGCCTTCTCCCCACCTTGCAAAGCAGCTTATAGGATAGCACCCTCACCACCTCTGGGGGGGGCACACTTGCAAACACAAACATCAATAAATTATGTGAATAGAAATAAATTAAAATGCGACTCTTACACATATACATAGTCTGAGTGGGCGGAAGTTCGCTGCATAGATCAGCCTCTCATTGGGCGGAACGAGCCACCCGCTGAAGTCCCGCCCTACCACCTCCGGTTGTGTAGCAGTTTTCAACCGTTTTCAACACGTCCTTTACTAACTTTTGCGGTGTTTGATCTTGCGGGGATGTAGCCATTTTTCTGCCATGGTTCGCGTCCTGTAGGTGATATTTTTGTGGGCGTGTTACACCAAAACCTGTTTCTCCCCGGCAATATTTATGCAAGCGCACCGTTGCTGTGGCACCGCCCAGAACGATTGTGATTGGTTGAAAGAAGTACAAGCAGCCGGGGCATTTTTTTCTCCAATCTCAAAGTGAGAGTCGGCCCAGCCAGACCTTTCTTTTCTTGAGAAATGTCTGGTGAGCGAGACTAACACATACATAATGTGAAGAACTGATTTTATGTTAGTTTAATAAGTTTGCAGAACTACATTTGCTGAACACTTCAACAGTGTCAGAACAACTTCTAACAGCACAAGTCAGTTAAGAGTTTTATATTTCTGATTGGCTCCTCACAGTCACACTCATAAATATGTCGCATGACTGCTGTCATAATACATAATCCACAACAGACTTGGTACAAAGTGCAACACAAATAAAGTGAAACACAGTTAAGGTCTGAATTACAGCCTGTAACAGGAGAAAATCCATCATCCATTTTTTAAGATTATTTCATCTTTATATGTGTCAATAAGATATTTATTTAAAAGCCAAAGCTTCCAGTTGGTTAAAGGAATAGTCTGACATTTTAGGAAATAACTCTCTTTATGATCTTATCATTGTAATTTCATATTCTAAACATGCTTAAAAGAGTTTAAAGGAAGACTATTTTTTATTTGTATGTGTGTGTTGTTGCTTTAGTTTCTCCTGCCTGTCTCCTCAGCGTTCCTGAAGGATCAGAGCAGTAAGTGTTCCCGACGTGTGGTCCTGCAGCAGGACTGCAGCACTCTGAGGGCCCTCAGCATGGACACCTACACAAACATCCAGCTCTTTGCTGTGAGTCTCCCATTAACTCACACATACATGAGTATATCTCAAATGTAAGCTTTTTTTTTAATGCATTTTGGCCTTTCGTCCAAATGTAAACTGCATTTTAGGTCACTGAAAATGGATTGTTTGTAAAACTGTCTAGGGTAAAGATTTTCAGGGACTTAATTTTCAGTGTTGACGTGTAGACAGGGAGTAGCAGACGTGACCAAAAAAATTTAATACATGAATGTAGGTGTTACTGTTCCACTGTATTGAGGAACAGAGATGTCAGAATGAGCTACGGAGGTCACTCCTACTGGTAGCCTTCAAGCAATAGCTTATTTTCAGGCTTCTGGTTGGCCAACTTCTTCTTCTCCTTCTTCTTCTTCTCCTTCTTCTTCTTCTTCTTCTTCTTCATTTTTACATTGCTTTAAGGTTACGGTTTTATAACCAAGTGCTGGTTTGGCATGCTCTTGACAGCACTTAAGTTGTGTCTTGTGTTGTCATTTGGATGGAGATATTTCTATAACAGTGCTTGTGTGGATGGAAATATTTATGAGAATAGAGACAAAACCTTGAATTCACCTTAGGAGATATATACTGTGATTAAAGGGCTGATTAAAGGGACTCTTACATTTTGTAATTTACTTTTTGGTGAGCTCACTTTCTGAATCTGATTCAGCTATATTCCTCTACCTGCTTAACTAATGGACATTTACCAGAATTATTTCAGGTAGCTAGAAAGCATCTCTGGGTGGACCTTTCCTTTTTATTCATTTGGTAACAGGGATGTTTGTTTATAAGATGAATAAGCTACTGTACTGAAAGGCTTAAAATACAAAAAGAAACTTAACAAAGAAAGAATCAGTTGATGTTTATTTAAAGATGTTTAACTAAATCTTTTCCACTCTACAGGGGAGGAATAAAGATGCAGCTGTAAGTATGACTGCTTTTTGTTTGACTCTGAAACAATCCATTAGTTTTTAGTTGAACCACAGAAATTTAACAACTATATTGATCAGTGAATAATCATTTTAGTCAAGTAAGCATCAGAGGTTAAATGCTACAACTTTCTCTTCTTTAAACACGTTATGCCAAATGATGCCTTCATATACTGAATGTGTATAAAGCAATGATGTGAAGAGCTGTTTGTCTTCACCCTACTTGATATTATATTTGTTTTTGTTGGTTAGCTGATATACACTTTTAAAGGTACGCCCCTGGTTTTCGTTTTAATTCCCAATAGAGCCTCCAAATCCCATAATGACCTCCCAGCTCAGTGTTGGTGTTTTGAAACCCAGCTGAGAGGAAGTCTGGGGAACATGCAGGTGTTATTGGTTGCTTTAAAATAACTATGGAGCTGCATCAAGGTCTGTGTTAAAAAGTTTAACATGCATATGCCTAAACAGGAAATTTAGCAAGACACCGACATTCTTTTTGCGCAAAGACATACAGCCCCCAAAAACATGTCGCATGCCACATAGTGCAATAGGATACAAAAAGTTGAGGTTAACTGCTGCAATATGAGGACAGGAAACATTTTTGCATTTACTAAGAAGAAGGAAGTATTTAGTTATTTTCACATTTGCACTGACACCACACTAAACGTTTTGCTCTGCAAACTATTTAATCAAACCATACTAGAAGTGTCATTTGTCATTAGTTAGACCTGTTTTTTCTACCTTTCATGGAATTCCATTCATTTTAGCATGGTATGAAAATAAATCAATGGGAACTTGAATCTTGATCTATTGGATCTGTCATATCATATCGAGACATGTAATCCACCACAGTGAAGATGCTGTCTGCTTTTACTGTTTCTTTGATGCACTGCAAACTGTTTTGATGATTCTGTGCTTTAAAGGGGACCTTTTATGCTTTTCCTTTTTTCTGCAATATGTATGTATAACGTTACAACAGCACGTGTTACACAGAGATCACACTATAGGGACGATACAAATTCCCTAGTTTATGTGTTTTTACACAGAACCAAATGACAGCAGCATCATGTTGCTCCAGTGTGTGATTTTAGACTGCATGCTGGGATCAGGGAAGCAAAGGAGGTGTGATGAGCATGACATGTAATACAACAGCATTGGTCTTTGGTGTGACATGTGACATATACTGTAAGCATCGACAGCGCTTTATAAACAATAACAATGGCATTAACATGGCGATAACAACCATTTACCATCACTGTTATATGGCGGCTGATCTTGTCGTCTGCTCGGAGGGTAAGAAGCTCCCGGATCTCATTGTTTTCCAAATTTGCAGACATTTTTGGTCACTGTTCTTCTTATTTGAGTTAGCTGCTAATGGCTATCAGCTACCTTTTAAATCTCCCGGCAGTGGGTTGCACATATAACATGTCGTCAAAATGTCACACCCGTTCCACCCACGATCCTGTCTTGCCTGCTGTCCCATTTATACTGACGTAGTTTCGGCACTATTCTCCATTACAGTCATTCACTGGCTACAGTAATGGTGCAGAGACCCCAAGATAAGGAAGATCTGGAAATGGTGACAAATCAGAGCAAAATAGGCTTTTCTGGGAGGGGGATTTATAGAGATAGGCACCTAAACGTAGCATTTCAGATAGAGAGTGAATACAGGTGTTCCAGTATAGACAGTGTGAGGAAAATAAAGTGTGTGACCATTAAAGCATGTAATCATGTTGTAGTAGAAACCCAAAATACAAGTGTAAACCTAAAAATGAGCATAAAAGGTCCTCTTTAATTACCTCATTATAACAACATAGCTTTGAAAAATGGAAATGAATGGCTTCCTGTAATGCACTGAAATAAAATCAATTGTAACATTGACAGTATACAAACTGTAACTCTGTACACTAAAGATGAATCTGCTAGATATTTGGGTTAAATATTAATAAAAGTGGACTAATGTGTTCGTCTGTGACATTGCTGGAGGTTGTTCCTGTGGAGCTGGCCTCAGTCATCCTGCAGTCTGTAGATGGGACTCAGACAGAGCTAAAGATGAGTGATGGAGAAATCCTCAACCCTGTTCTCCTGAAGCCAACCCTCTGTGCTAATGTGGTGCTGAAGGTGAGTCACCCACACTCCCAACACAACATTCTGAAGGGCCCTACCTGTATTTTTGGATTAAAAGCTGCCAATGTAAAAACATATGGAGTAGGGCTGGGCAATATATCGATTATATTGATATCATGATATGAGACTAAATGTCACCGTAGATTTTGGACATTGTAACATCTTAAGTGTTGTCTTTTCCTGGTTTTAAAGGCTGCATTACAGTAAACTAATGTAATTCTTTGAACTTACCAAACGGTTGTATCTGTTCTTTTATTTGCCTATACCCTCGTAATCATTATATCCACATTACTCATTATAGGTCACACAAGTGACTGAAATTGTAGATATAAAATGAAAACTCTGGCCAATAGAAGAAGTCATTGTCTGTTGGACAAACTACATATTTTTGTGTCCGTAGGTTGCCTATGTGATGAAGTACAACCCAGCCGGTGAGGTAGTGAATGTGACGGTGTCTCTGGTGCTTGGATTTGTCCGTGAAGCTGCGCTGTCCCTGCAACAGGAGTTTCACATCACATTTGTCCAGGTAGTGTCTCAACAAGAATTGTCTACTTACTGTGGAGTGTTATCCACAAAAGGGGTGGTTTTCTAGTTAAGGAAATCTTAGGAGTGCTGTGTTGCATTCAGAACTACTGTTTGATTAGATACAGTATTAGCTACAAAACAGGCTTAATAAAAAAAGGTCAGTATGATTCAAAGGTTGCTGCAGCGAGGGATGGGGTCATTGCTGGTTCTGGATTGGACTGCATTTTGAGGGCAGCTCAGCTGTCTTTTTTTTGGTTTACATTTTAACAAGCCTCTCAGACAGCGAGGGGGCAACAGACCAGCAGCAATGAATGGATACACTAGGGCAGTGGTTTTCAACTGGTGGGTCATGGACCAAAAGTGGGTTGCGGGTCCATTCTGAATGGACCACATGTTACTCGCGAATGTGACAAGTTTGTAAAAAACACACTTTGTTTTGAAGTAGAATAAATTTCCAGCACAAGCTTAAATTTTGAAGCACTGTCTCCTGCTGTAGAGTGAATAAATAATGTACAGCTACCAGACACAGCAGCAACCTAGCTCGAGGACATGGCCAAATGGAAGTACAACACTGAATATATTAAACTTTGTGGAACTTGATTAAAGACTAAGGAGAAATTTAGACCTTGTGGCTGGACCACTTGGGAACCACAGGGCTAGGCTAAAGTCATAAAATGTTGGGGCGTCAGTGGCTTAGTGGATAGAGCAGGCGCTTTGGTGTGAAAGTGTTTGTAATATTTCTGATGTAACAAATCTTTAAACCTACAGCTGAGCCTAATATTGTCTTTTACTTTATACTCACAACATTCATATTGGTTTAAATAAACAATTTAATAGTATAAGGTCTTACACAGCATTCGGATTAAGTGTTGAATACCAACACTAATAGTAGAGACACCAACACATTTGATTCCACAGCCTCTACATATTAATGTCTCACGTGGGAAACATACAGATACACAGATTACATCGACATTTGGTCATAAACACATACATTATTGCCCCTACATACATATATACTCACAGGTACTTCAGTGTTTACCTGCCCACTGCCATAGCTACCACTGAGGACTCAAAGTCCGGCCCCCATCAGCTTTTTACCATGGGCTGCTTTTATATGTGGATCTTCCAATAAAGACAGTCTGTGTGCACCTGTCTGGATGGTGTGAGTGTACAGGAAGTCTTGAAGAGATAAAGAAATATGTAGAATAACAGAATTTTCCCCTTGGGGCTATTTTGACCTGCATGAATTAGTAGTCATGGTAATCAACAACAATGAAACGAGACCTTGGTTAACATTTTGACCTGGCTACAGCCCTGTGCACGCCTGCGTATGAATACACACTCACCATGGTACTTAATTTAGAGCAGCCGAGTCAGACGAGACAAAGCTTGAGACTGAGATACGACTGAAAGCTCTGTTAAAGACCTGCTTTCTTCATGCAAGAGTGCAGATTTGTGAAACTTTTTAGAATGTGTTCCGATGATGTAGTCATCCGTAGCACGCTACCTGTGCCTAGACTACAGACACTCATGATAATACAGTAGCAAAGATCATTGGCTATGAGGGTTGCTCGGTTGATCCTGTAGGTTTTAAGTCTGCCTGACCCTCTACTCTTGAGGAAAGCTTCAAAATGATTTTTGAGACTTACAGCAAGTCAAGTTTCCCTTTCACATTGTTATGGGGTGGTGAGAAAATCTATCCATTCGTGTTAGTAGACTCTGATTGACTGAAAATAAATAAATTGTGCACAAACTGTAAATGTAATAAATTAAAAGTAGTTTTGAGACTAATGTGAGTAATGTACTTTATCTTGTGTGTATTAAACAGGAGGATATGGAGGAGGTGGTCGTCCACTACAGTGGAAATCCAGGTTATGTGGTTGGACTACCTCTTGTGTCCGGAACAAAAACAGCAGAATATCCTTTACCTCCCTGGACACTGGATTTCCCTCAACTTGACCTACAGACAGTATGAGTGAGCAGTAGTAGTAAGGGTTAAGAGTAGTTTGACAGAGTTTGATGAAAAGGGGATATTCTGATGTGCTACAAAGCCCAGGGTTTGTCCTTAATAGTTGTCATCACAGGGATTGCTCGAAGCATCGACCCCAGAGACACACTGTCTCTTCTCCACAGTACTGAGGACCAGGACTGTCTGCAGGGACCACATCGGCGCTCCCCTGTCCTGTTTGGTGTGGACTCTGTGTCTGGCTGCACATTAAGGCAGGACATCCTTATACTCAACAAATCTGATCACTGTACAGATACAGGTGCTTCCTCATGTTGTAATACTTATGTGGTGGCTTGTCTTGTCCCTGTAGACTGGAGGATGCTGCCAACTGCTCCCTGGTCTTCCAGGTGCTTTTGGATGTTCTGAGAGGACCAAACCATGCTCTGTATGTGGCTTCCTTTGGAAACTCGCCGTTAGACTATCCACTGGACTGGGTATCAATCAAGAGCAACTTTAATCCTGGGGTGAGCACAGTTTGACAACATCTGATTGGAGAAGTCATAAGGGGGACCTATTATCAAATCTGACTGGTTTATAAATTTTAAATATATTGTATATTTTCACATTGTACGTGTTTCCATGAAAACACAGTATGTGCTTTATGTTGTGGGTCCACAATCCAGCAGTATGTTTGTGTTTTGCAGGACGCACAAAGTTGCAGCATCCCGTTGTCACTTCATTTAGAAATTGAATGGACCAAATATGGATCCTTGGTGAACCCCCAAGCTCAGATTGTGAGCATCACAGAAGTCATCCAAACCAACACCACCAGTTTGGTGAGACTTGCTTTTGCATAAATGCTGCCAGGTTTTTACATACAAATAAAAAAGATGCAATCTAATCATTTCTACTGTCTGACTGTCTTGTCCTCCCACAGGACATGTTGTCTGGAGGCAGCAGCATCTTGTCAATCAGGAGCTCTGTGACCTTCATACCAGTTTCTGCTGCCGCTCTTCCTGGTTACAGAGCCATGCCCACCATCGATGCCAAACTGCCCTTTGACTTCTTCTTCCCTTTTGTCTGAACACTCCATGTAGACTTATCTTCCCTCTGTTTGTATGATCGTGTTCCTGTAAATTGTGTAAATAATGTATATAGGATGTTTGTAAAAAGATTATTTAACAAATGTTTTTTAATAAATGAAACCAATTCATTCATTTATTTATTTTTTTTACACAACATAAAGTACTTTTAAATGTCACTAAGCAGATGTATATTAATTTTATGTACAATTCATCAGTGTGAGGAACAAATATTTACTTTGAAATTAAGGCCATGGCTTTGCAGCTTTATGGAGTGATATCCAGTAGCATCTGAATATCTGACATTCATTACATATATGCAGATCTTTAACTGATTTCCATCAGTATAATGTCAGGAAACCTGGATATGGATCTACTATACTATACAGATATTCAAAAAGATGATTTCTCTTCAGGTAATGTGGTAACAAATACAAGTAATACTGAAATCAGGTCTAAAATATAAGTTGATCATGGAATGTATAGTTTAAAAGAGTGCAGAAAGATACATGATAAAATGACACTGAACGGCATCTCCTCAACAGTAAGGTCGATGAGTTAGAAGTCTATGCTGTGCTTCTTCAGGAGGGCTTGAAGTTTCTGGTTCTCTTGTTCCTAAGGTAGATGGAGACAGAGAGGAGAGTCAGTTTGTTGCTGGACCTCATCTAAAGCTTTTACACCTGCTGTCACTTAAATTGTGTTAGTCCAAACTCATGTCCAGATTCCCCAAGGTCTTGTCCAGGGAAAGTGCAGTATGCACAACCTGTCTGAGGGTCTGACTGTGCAAGTTTGATCCCCCGTTGGACCTATTTTTGGCGTTGTTGCCACATTTTGAGACCTCAGCATCTCCAGTACTTTAATGAGTACAATGTCATCATGACTGATAGAACCAATGCCAGTGCTAAAAAATTGAAACCTAAGATGGAATAAACTAGTTTTTGACCAAGTGGCAACATCCAGGGCTGAAAAATAAAGTCAATATCAAAAACTGCAGTTCCTCTAATGGCCACTTGAGGCTGGCTCCAAGAGCGAGTCAATCCTCTTTGAGGATCATGTAAAAGTGCCCAACTTTGCAGCAGAAATAAACATTTACAGCCTGATACAAAAAACAGTTTTGGTCTCTATAGCAAATTTTCCTGTTCATGACAACTGTACAGGGGGTGTTTTTTTTTTGTATAACTCACTCATTTAAATATTAAGGCTTAAGGGTGGATGTGGCCACTCTGGGTGATAGGTGGGTGTCATCTGTTAAGATAAGTCGCGACCATGGCAACAACATTGATTGGGTAATGTAATCCATGGGTGTGTAAAGAGAGTACACATTGGAGCTGGGGCCCTGTTCATTTCTTTGAAAGTTACTCAGTGGCACATGAAGCCAAAATGGTTCAACTGCCAAGTATAAAATTACCAGGATGATCAGCACTACTTCTGCACTGTGGGACCCATAGAGCAGGCCCATTAGAGACTTCTGCTGGCCAAGCTGGCTACTTGTGGTTTAGCACTCCGCTAACATGGATGGGGATAAAATGATTTAATCATGTGGCTCTTCTAGACTTTCCAATTGTTACTGAACTGAATTAATTGAATCCTGATAGTGAAATGAGTCATTTCACACAGGTTGTGACTCTCAAAAAAAATGTATCCACTGATTTACAGATGTCTCTTTCACAGTGTAAGTCAATGCGAAAAAGTCTTCATGGGCTGCAGGGCATCCCCTGACAGTGTAATTAAATGGTTTGGCCACTACGAAAAATTGGCTCCAATGCCCAGGGCACTTCTTGGGGGCCTGATGTAACCATGGCGTAACCCCGGATTCACAGGTTATGGGTGAAGCTACAGCTGTCGCTATTTCTGTGTATTGTAAGTTCATGTAAGTTAACTGTTATATGTTGGTTGCCTAAAAGAGTGTTGTTCAGCATTTAGTTGTGCCAGAGCACCCTCTAAGGGGTTGGAGGTTCAGTTCTTCCGCTTAATTGTTTAATGGCTTTAATCTTGTTTACCCCTAGTAATATTAGCATCAGCATTATCACCATAGCTGATGCACTGCTAACCAAGGTAGCACCTAGTGTTAGGGCTGTCTTCACCCCCTCGTCCAATTAAGGTCAATTCAGGCTCCAAAAATCCAAGATGGTGATGGCCAAAATGCCAAACTCAAGGCTTCAAAACGGGAGTCCCCAAATCAATGGGTGACTTCACAATAGCTACATCAATTGTTTAATACCGTCCATTTTCTTGAAAACTGAGTTAATGAGCAGAAATAAAATTCTGGGTCACATGCTAAAGCTTTATTATACATTAGCTAAATTTATATATTTTGAGTCTAAAAGCAACAAAATGAGCTGATTCAATCTCCACCATGTATCAGTTTTGAACTGTAGGACAGAAAGTCCCCCCAGGTTGTCAAATGACCTCGAAATGTCTCAATTGTAGCTACGGCCCTGAAGACACCAAATACATAAATTCCTTAATATAAATAAGAAACCTCATACAGTGAACTCCTTTTTTCACTGAAGTAAATGTGAACCTTTCTAATTTAGTATGAAGCAGCTGTAAGGAATCACCAGTTTATCAGTGCGCTCCTGTAGCTCTGTGACTCTTCGAACGAGGTGGTCATAGCTCTCCTTCAGCTTGTGGATCCTCTGGTCTGCACGGGTCTTCACTGACACCAGAATACCTGCAACACATTCAAACACAGTCATCGCCATGTGAAGCAACTACAGTGCCTTGCAAAAGTATTCACCTGTGGCCTTTTTCTTATTTTGTTGCGTTACAACCTGTAATTTAAATGGATTTTTATTGGAAGTTTTTGGCAATGGAACTACATGATACAGTCAAAATTGGTGAGGTGAAATGAAAAATAAAAAGACTGAGAGGTGGTGCATGCATATGTATTCACGCCCTGCTATGACGTCCCTAAATAAGACCTGGTGTTTACCAATTACCATCAAAAGTCACAGAATTTGTCCACCCGTGTTCAGTCTAAGTGTCACATAATCTCAGTATATAAACCCCTGTTTTGAAAGGTTTCAACTTTTCAGTTCATTATTATCAGATTGTATATTCTCTTTTGATAGTAAAGGCTGTTGATGCCTGAATTAGCCAAAATGTTGTCTGGATCTGTCTTAAGTTGCTAATGTAACTGTCAACTATGACCGACGCAGAGAAGAGGAAGTCTTGGCCTGGATATCTGCTGGCTTCAGTGGAACCCCCATAATTGTATGTTGCCCCCAGAGGCTATATCATCGTCTTACAAGGCCAATGGGCTCCAAGATTGCCCTTTAAGTGCAATATGACCCCCATCCAATTCCCTCACCCACACACAGGAATACTTTTCATTGTACATCCTTTCAGACAAAGGCTACTGACCGTTGATAATTCTGGCCACCCTCCAGAGTCGCAGCAGGATGAGGAGACCCATCCCATCAAAGGCTTCTTCAAGGAAGAGGACCACAATGTCCAACACGAAGGAAACCACCACCACCAGACCATCAAACACCTCAAACTTGTGTTGAAAGAACTCCAGGCGGTAAGCATACAGCTTACCAAACAGCTCTACCATGAAGAATGTGAGAAGAGCCAAGCTCAGGTAGTGAAACACCTGCAAAAAAAACTTGTGTCAGTAATGGTATTACATAAAGGTCTGGGAGTTTGCTTGGAGTAAGGGGACAAATCTGTGTCTCACCTCAGAAGCAGTGTGGCTATGTTTCAACTTGATAACAGCCAGATCTATAAGCAGCTCCACCAGAACAAAAAAGGCATCCAGGATTACCAAACACACCACCAACACCTGGAAGCATAGTCAGACATTCATACAAGGTGCCTCTCTTTGAACTTTAAAGGCAAGTGCACCGATCCTACACATCAAAGTGGGTTCCAAGGTGCTATGGAGTACTACTGCATATGTGAAAAAAGTCTCAAGAGGGACACAAAAATTTTTAATAATAAATGTCCTCAAGTGATGTCCCTTGAGTCATCGTCAGTTGGGTCTGAAGCCTTCTTGTTTGAAAAGTAAAACTAGAATTACCCCTCACAGTTGTATCCCTCCACAAACCCATCTAGTTGCAGTTACAGTTTATATCCACGTCTGTGAAATCACGGATGCTTCACACACATCTTCCCCCTGACACCAAAGAAGATCTATACAACCAGCACAGTTTCAAGGTGGGCACCCAAGATTAGTGTCACCAATTTTGTAACTGACCAAATATTTCCTCTTCTTTTCTTGAGTTATGATGTTGAATAATGGCCAGAAAAGTGTTTCTGTAGGACAATATGATGTCACCATTAAGTTGACCTTTGACCTTTTGGATATGAAATGTCATCAATTCATCATTTTATCCTACAGGACATTTGTTTGAAATTTTTGTCATACTTAGCATATGAATTCCTGAATTATGGCCAAAAGCCTGTTTTGTGAGGTCACAGTAACCTTGACCTTTGACTGCCAAATTCTAATCGGTTCATTTGGAGTCAAGCAAAGTGCCAAATTTGAGGAAACTGGCCCAAGGCCTTCTTGAGATATCATGCTCAAGAAATTGGATGGCACAAGGTCACAGTGACCTTGACTTTTGAACATTAAATTCTAGTCTGTTCATCCTGGAATCAAAGTGGACATCTGTGTCAAATTTGAAGTGATTCCCTTAAGTCTTCCTTAAGATATTACATTCATGAGGATGCGATGAACAAGGTCACAGTGACCTTAACCTTTGACCACCAAATTCTAAATTAGTCCATCCTTAACTCAAAGTGGATGTTTGTGTAAAGTCTGAAGAAATTCCTTCCAGGTGTTCCTGAGATATTGTTTGAGACAGACATAAGATCAAAATGAACTTGACTTTTGACTACTACAATCATTATCATTATCATTTCATCCTTGAGTCCAAGTTGACGTTTGTGCCAATTTAGAAAAAAATACCCCAAAGTGTTCCTGATACATCACATTCACAAGAATGGGACATACATATGTACTAAGCTAAAACAAATGAGAATGCCAAACATTTCCTGGTACCAGTTTTTCATATGTGACAATTTTCTGCTTTTTTGAGTTTTGTATCATTGTAAATCGAATATCTTCTGAACAATGGTTGGACAAAACAAGCAATCTGAAGACTTCATCACCAACAAGTGGTGGGTGAAAAAAAAAATTCTTAAATGATAACAACTGTATTTTTTATTCATTTTAAATACACTCTAACCCGAAAAGCCTGCTGGTGGTTTGGGAAGTGTGTTTTCCGTAACAATTGCTCAAATTGGAGCACCCATTGGCTCACCTGGTAGAGAAAATTGCTAAAATTACAAAGTTGCTAAAAGTTGTGAAAACAGAAATTATCATCAGATTTTTTAACACATCATAACAACAAAGGCTTCCTTTGGGAAACATAATCACATCTAAGCTTAAAATAGTGATATTTTTTATCAAAGTCACTTTGTTCTACATGCTTCATTTAAACTTTTGCCATAGAAAACTATTTGCACAAAAAAATAGAAATCTGAGCTCCTGCATGTATGACAATAAAAACTAGGCATTTTTCAACCCCAAGAATTTATTTTCAACTTTTAACTTTCAAACAACAAAAGGTTAAATTTCAAAATCCAATAACAACCACTGTGCCAAGTTACGGGTATTATTATAGCTGCTGCTGCCACTTTTGTGTGTGTTACGGTTAATTTAGGAAAACTGTCATTATACTATATGTGTATGGTGTCAATGTGTGTGCACTGTGATGTGTGGATGTGTGTGTGTGTGTTTGTGTGTGTGTGTGTCTGCAAAGGTGTGTGATGTGTAGGCTTATTGAATTTTGTTGGTTTTGTGCGGTCGGACAGGTGGCTGTCATGCACCCATATTATGCTGAAGTGCACACACAGCTTGTGTGATGATGCAATATTAAAGGAGAACCTGCATTTTGTAATCAGCTGTTTGTTTAGGTGATGACTTCCTCGATGCTGTTGCTTGTTACATCAGCTCCAATACCTACATTTGGTGTGAATATAAAAAAAATATATATATATGGTTATGGTGGAGGGAGGGTCATGTATTTCCCCCCACTCACTCAGAGAGGCTTAAGGAAAAATATTTGTAGCTTTGGGGAGGGACATGGTAAAGAAGAAGTCACACCCACAATCATTCATGTACAGAATTCTAAAATTTTGATGCATCGATAATGGTTTTATACTTGCATCATAGCCCTCCTGAAACAGAATCAAACTGTGAGGTTCCTAAATATTCTCATGGCTCCCTTGGACTGATTGGTATTGTTCATATCTGTTCCTCCAACAGTGACATCATTGTGGAGAAACCATGATGGACCGTTGACATTGCTTATTAATAAATGCACTGAAAAGCTTAGAGTGACGTACCTGGAACCGGTTGGAGCTGTAGAGCCTTTGTAGTGACTCCCTGAAGGTCAGCGTAACTGGAAACTGGCCAGTGGCTGGACTCAGCTCCTCGCTGTTCTCGTGTAACTCTTCATCCTCCCACCGGAGCGGCTCCTTATCGCCCACAGTGGTGAAATAGCTCAGGTACCGAGCCATGATGGTAGGCTGTACAACAGGAGTGGACCAAGCCCCAGCTCAGCTCACCTCAGAGGGAAGAATCAAAGTGTACAATTCAATTCAAATGTAGCCGCAGCTAAAAGCTGCACAGCAAGATTACACAGCTGTTTCTTTTGCTACGTACAAACTGTTTTCCTCTTATTTCACGAAACCCCTCCGGTTGGCCGTGACATTTGTTAATGGCAAAGCCAAAAAATTTGCAGACTAATGCAAGTCAGTGAGCGCCAGAGTGAAAATGTCGTTACTGTATTCCACCCAGAGCTGAGTAATTCGTATCAGCATCTGCTCAGAATTCTCCATATGTTAGACAATCTGAGTTTACTTCTCCTTTCTTAGGTTTGCAACACGTTATTGAGAAACCAAAGTCTGGTGTCAAAAGGAAGATGTAGGCTTCCTCCTTGGTGATCCCTCATACACAATCCAAGAGCTGCTTGCTTGAAGGAAAAAAGTCATGAGACTGTTCACAGTTGAGGAGAATGTCATCCTCCCAGTACTACAAAATCCTTCCCTCTTGTAAAGTCGATCAAACTGCCACTACATCCTCATTCTAGACAGATAAATGAAATCTGGACATGGAGATTATTGATTATACCATTTACAAGCCTGACAACGTTCCAGCGAAAAGAACACAGGTTAAGGGACTGTTTGTTATTTATGAGAGAGGAGGGGTGGTGCAAAAAGGGGGGGAGGCGTGTCAGATAAGTTTTTAAACACTGGGGTGGGACTTAAGCAGGATTTATACTTCTGCGTCAAATGGACGCCATACCCTACGCTGTAGCCTGATGTGCTCCTCCCCTGAAATGTAACTACACCTTGTGGCGACGCAGACCTCCTGTCTATTTTTGTGAGCTAAAACCATTTCCCTCAGTGGAAAGGAAGCTTTTATTCACTTTTATCTCACAAACAATAATTTGTGAGGACAATAAAGGCCCCAAGTCTTGTGTGTGATTTATCCTGGCTTCATATAAGTAGAGGAAATCTCTGCTAGTCGCTAGGCTAATTTATACAGTGTAAAATGCCGCAGGTTTGTGCTAATAGCATTAGCATGTTGTATCTGTTTGGAAAAAAGTGTTTAGTATAAGACAGTTGTTTTGTCGGTGAACCTTGTGAGTTGTAATAGAGCCGAATTTTGTACGTTACTTTGTTAAATGTTGCTGTTGTCCCTGGTTTTATATGAGTCAAGTACATCTCTACTAGCCCCAAAGCTAATTTATAAGATGTAAAATGCCATAGGCTTGTGCTAATAACATTAGCATGTTGTTTATGTGGGGAAAATGTGTCCGACAAAAGAGAAGTGGTTTGTCTGTGAATCCTACGAGTTATAGTGAAGCCAATTTGTGTACTTGTGTTTTAAACTGTCTCTATTAAGCCATGTTTAAAGTGTGTTTTGGGTGTGTTTTGAATCAACTCAACTTTACAGCACTTCACAGAAACCCTGCCACCAACTAGTGTTGTGGAGGTGTAACTGCAGAGTGACACAGACACACCACCGCACAAGTATAAATGCACACAAAGGTGTAGGCGACATGCATAGGTGACATGCATAGGTGACATGCATAGGCGACGGTGTAGACCCTGCATAGAGCTGATGCACAAGTAGAAATCTGCCTTTTTGTTTTTTATTTTGGCTTAATGGAGGGGCATAACTTTAAATGGTTGTATTTTGTATTTACTTTAATGTAGATTTTTAAGGAAAACTTGCCTTCCAAACCAGCTGGCACATTTTTTTTTTTAAACTTGCCGATCTGAAACTGTAAAATCTGAAATTATCATTGGATTTTCAAATTTCCTATGATCTTTGGACACATCATGTGTGACACACGCTTTCGTCAGACAGAAAACATAACCAAAACTGAACTTAATAAAGTGATATTTCATTAAAATCACTTTATTTTATGTCTCATTTAAAATCTGGTAAAAAAAAAACAACTTCAGGATTTCATCTTCAGCTCTGAACTTTAACATCACAGGGTAAATTATAAAAACCTAATAACTAACTCATGGCGGAGGGAGGGTCATGTATTTTTTTGCCAGTCACTCAGAGAGGCTTAACGAAAAATATTTATAGTTTGGAGGAGAGTCAAATTAAAAAATACATAAATAAATAAAGTCTGTGCCAGCCACCCCCTCCTCTGATAAGTAAAGAACAGTCCCTAACCCTAATCAGACATACTACAAACACCAAAAGTATGCATTCCTCTATGAAGACATACTAGTCATGAGATAATCACCTTTGAGGACATGTTATTTCCACATAAAATAATTGCAGCCGATTAATCTGTAGCATTCATAAACTACCAGACAATAAACTAAGTTGTTTGCTTGGTCGCAGAGAATATTCAACGCTTCCCAACAGACTTTGCAGAGATTTAATGCTGCAGTTTGTGTGGACAACCTGTCCCTGGTTGTTTTAGCTCCTAGCCTTTGCTGAAGGGTCAAAGCAGCTGGACAGGAGGCTAAAACTCGTGATAAAAACATCCGTCTTACTCGTTTTTGCCAACCAAGCGTTTTTACTGACAGTCACGTTCCACAGTGTGAGCTCTGCTAGAGGCAAAGACTTAGCGCGTCAGATCTGACAGTGTTACTTTGACTAGAATAACAGTTATATCGCACCAGATGTCTTACCTTTTTCTGCTCCACTTTGCCCCCTAAAAATCACACTGCTCTTCTCAGACACAAAACTCTGAAAAACTTGGGGCAGAAAACTCCGCCTCCGCCTGCAAACCAAACCCCATCTGATCTGTGCGCACATAGCGTCCTGCCAAACTACCTTCAAAAATCTGGGGCTTTTATTTTTTCTCATTTAGCTTTAAACATCACAGTAAAGAACGTATTTTCATTATTTATGATGCTCTATTTACATACACACTGTTAACACGACATGCACCGATGAAAATTAAATTAATATGTTTTGTTTCCAGCAGTGTCCCCACAAATCCACTACAAGTCACCTCATATATGGCGAGTAGCATTTTTAAAAGTGACGTTTCTATAATGCTTTTCAGGAGGTTATATACGAGCCGAATTAAAGTGTTGGTATAATTTATTTGGACAAGGTCTTGTTTGGTAACTAAAGAGTATAATTTCATGTTTGCAAGGTAATTAGGCTTAAATGTCTCTATTTTCGGATGGGGTTTGCTAGACATAACGGACCTGTAGGGGCTGCCCCTTATTAGCATTTCCCAAAAGGGTTTTGCATCCTGTCAGGCTTTCTACTCTTTTTTTCAGCATTTAAAAAGACAGTAAAGACAGTGTTTTTTTAAAGCCAATATTGGTTTATTGGAGGGATTAAATATTTTCCTGCATCAATGGACTGGATTGTACTCAGATTAAATTCAACTCAATTCTGTGCATCTGAACTGTGCTGCTTGGTGTACAGAACATGAGAATAGTAATAATGTGTTTTAAGTAACGCTGTTCACAGGCTTTATATTAACTGTCTGGTGTAGTTTTATTAGACTCTGCTGAGTTGTGCAGACACGCAAGCTATGTTCTCCACATCAGATACATCTCAAAAGACCATTGTCTGTGACCACACCGCCACCTACTGGCTGTAGGTAATACTTGCATCTAATGTATATCTTATAATGACGAAAACTCTGTCTGTGTGTGTGTTCCACGTTTTTCTCCTCACTGACTTGGTCAATCCAACCGATTGAAATTGCAAACTTTGAATGGGCATATCTCATGCCCCGTATGTCGTAGAGACATGAAACTTTGCACAGAGATGCCTCTCCTCATGGGGAACAAATTTGCCTCAAGAACCCATAACTTCCGGTTATATAGATTTTCCGCCATTTTGAATTTTTT
>NC_065509.1:7603799-7625736 GCF_006386435.1 Epinephelus moara | reverse complement strand
CAATCTATGTGAAACTGCACATAGGCATTGAGGATTGGCATAGGTAGAAGGTGACAAAGCTACCAATGGGTATGGACTAGTATACAGTATTTAAAAAGTGTTGCTTTAATCCTCCTATGTGACAGTTAAATTATGTTTGTGGTGCCTGGCAGCTACTGTAGCTGCTCAAACATTTTTTCTGATGCTCATGAGTTTCTAACATGGAGCACTGGAGCTGTGCTGGAGGCTTTTTGAAGATTTTACAGAGATAGTCTGCACTGGTTTCTCTTTGTCACCCAATCAAACACTGACACTGTCCCCTCAAAATCTAATTACATCTTTAATGGTATTGTCGCCTAAATTGTACCTTCAAAAGTCCATTTTACTTTCTAAATCCTATATTCTGTACAGATAAATTGTTGGGATTCTTCCTCTTACAAGCAGCTGTCAATCACTGATTGTGAACTGCAAACTGAGGCGCTGGTCAAATATGAATCAAGATTCCGTTATGACAGCTGCCATGTTAAAAACTAAGCACCACCCATCAGCCAAATCAAACTCTGGTTTTACTGCTGAACAGTTCAATGTTTCCTAGTTTGACTACAGTTAATGAGCAGTGATTGACAGGTATGTTCAATACTCGTAGGCTCTGATTGGTTGTTAACATGATTCTTTCAAATGCTATTAGAACTATGGAGGCAGAGGAGCATGATTCTTTTCAGATTGTCTGCCTCATGTATTACTGTCAGGACACTGCTACAACAAATAACTTTATATAATGCAATATTTGCTAAAAAAAAAAGAAAAAAAGTTACCAACAGCTCTAAGCCTTGAGTCAACTCTGAAAAACTAATGAAAAATCACCAAACAGGACCATTGTGATAATGCACAATTAAACTTTATTCAAACATATGCACATGATTTCAGATGTACTTAGTTCAGACCACAGATTTTATATTCTAGAAAAACTGGTCAACTTATTTTCTGTAGATGTTTAATGTAGGTGATGCCTTCATAATTTATAAACTTGTTTCCAGCCTAAACCAAGTTTTGCAGACATGGTTACACCGTAGGGGTGTACTGATGGCTGTCCGCAGCCCAGTCACATCCCAGCAGGCGGACTGAGACAGGAACATATCCACTTATCCAGACCAGCCCGGCAGATTACACCGACCACACTAGAAACACAAAGCACAAGTGTTACCAGACAGCACATACCAGGTTTAGTTTAATGGGCTGTAACAGAGGTATGTTTCAGGTCTTCAGTCAGGTTCTGGTAAATGGTTTTTACTTAAACCTGTGCCAAAGTCCTGAGGTTTCTCTCCCAATACTGAGATTCCACAGCAGAGAGGAGATCTCTGCCACGGCAGTACATGATTGGGTTTACACTGTTTCTATACACACTGTATGCAAACTGGCAGGATGTCATACATACCTGGTTCAGTCTCACTTCTTTTTTTCCAGAAGTTTGCTCTCCCTGCAGGCCAGCTGCTCCACATGCTCCTGCAGAGAAAAGAGCAGTCAGTAAAACTAAAACCACACAACCGATCACTGCTGTCTGTCAGCTGCTATGCTCAGAGCTTATGCTTCACCACGGTGTTTGTCAGCATGATGTGTTATATTGAGTCATCACAGCATGAAACATGATCGTTTCATATTAAAAAAAAAAAAAAAAAAAAAGTACAAGTGGTTCTGCTACTTACCCTCAGTCAGCCTGCAGCATGACAGTCAGCCCCACGCTGAGCAGCTGCAAGAGGCTCTGCCTGCAACACAAGGAAAACAGTAATGTGTAAAGAGAAGTGTACCAGGTCCCATTTGTCTGATTTAGTAACAGTTTAAAGGAATTTGAGCCAATGTGTCAGATGTGAATGGAGCTCCTTGCTATGAAAACCAACTGTAAAATCAATCAGACAGAACTGGGACACAGTCTGTTTGTATTGGGGCTGGAACCATTAATCACTTTTGTATCAGCATGGGAATTTGAAAGAGTGCAATTTTAAAAATGTGAGTGCCACACTTTTAATTATGACTTAAATAATGTAACAAGTGTCTGAACAAGCTGTAGTAAGTGACAGTTTATAAAACACGAGGCAAGTTGACTAAGTTAACTCACTGGTTTAAAACAGAACCCTGAGAAGACCTCAGTAACAAGCAAGTGCATTTAGGGCTCCACAATGGCATTAAAAAAAAAACACATTTTTTCTCAATTGATTGATAAATATAATGCTGCCAGTTTAAAATGTATCCCGATAATGAGTGAAGCCTAAAGGAACTGCAAGGTTCTTTGTCAAACTTAATACTGGTTATTAAACATAATAGAACAAGCATTAACTGTGCAATTTTGGCTTGGTTTAGAATATATTTTGTAAAAATATTAAACTACATCTAAATGTTAATATTGAACTGGCACATGCTTTATCTGTCTTAATACAAGTTAGCTTGCCTTATTAAAATAATGGTGCCGTCTTTGGAATGGTACTTTTTGGCAGTATTTTGGCAGTCACCCAGAATTCATAGAACTTTAGTTACATTAGCAACTCTCAATTTGTTGCATTTCCCATCTTGACTGGCACCTACTGACAGCATATGTTACAGCATAAATCGCTGTCATTTTAAATCTCTAAACCTATGAGCAAAGCCAAAATGCAACCCTCATCAGGACAAGGCAATGTAATCCAAGTTAAAGGTTTATCTGGGTTTGAGCCTGTGAGAAACATGTTGCCTATTGTCAGGCTCCACTAGTGCATATCAACAATGTAAGCAAAACGCATACCCAAAAGCCCCCCCTAATGGTGTCAGTATGTCAATGTGCGGCCCTGCACTAGGCCTGCCCTGCTGTTGGATCAGGGCAGGCCACTCTCGTTGGGCCATGCTCTGTGACAACTCAGAAGCAGCAGACTCTAAAACAGAACCTGCAGAGCTACAAGCAGGCACAGAGACTTCCTCTACCAGCACTGTAACACTGAGCCAGACACATCACCTGGTCAGCTGACT
This sequence comes from Epinephelus moara, assembly GCF_006386435.1. Classification (NCBI taxonomy): domain Eukaryota; kingdom Metazoa; phylum Chordata; class Actinopteri; order Perciformes; family Serranidae; genus Epinephelus; species Epinephelus moara. Next base: position 7,622,763 of record NC_065509.1, on the reverse strand, counting down.
GAGTGCTGGGGTGGGAGGGAGGGAGTGATAATGTGGGTTGTGCTACAATAACTGAATGAAAGGTTGGGAGAAACCTGAGCAGAGCCTCGTGCAGAGGCCCATCCCCAAACAATGCACCTGCTGTCATCATTCCTCTTAATGTCATTAAATCTGTGCTCTCCTTCCACATCAAAAGTGATAGCATGGTAGCTAATGCTTTGTAATACTTAAATGACAGTTCTGAATATTTACCATTAGTCCCAAAGGCAAGGCAGGACTCCCGTTGGTAGCTCTATCCCATAGTGTCCACTACGTGACACAGCACTTACTCATCAGGAGACACTGCAGCTCTGAAAGGGACAAAAATGAATGTCACATGGGTGCGCAATGATGAAGGCCACAGTCAAGCCTTCAAGTGTTTAAACCTGTCATACAAACTGGGTACAGACTTTACAGTAAGGTATAGTTACTAATCTCTTTGCATCTCAAGGGATTATATGCATTTGGAACCTTGTAGCGTTACATAAATTAATGCTCATCAAAGCTTGCCAATTAGAATTTTAGCTAGGTGCATTTTAGCTCCAACCTTTCTGTTGTCAACAATCATGCATCACACATAATAAAACCTCACTATTAAAAAGTCAGTATGAAACAACCATATCATATTAGAAAAAAACATTAAGTTTTTCATCTTGAGGAAAAAAAGACGAGTTAAAGATTAACCGAGGAAGCCTTTGTTTCAGTTCTTTTTAGTACCTTTGGTTTTTGAAACATTCTGCAGCTTATACTAATGTAACCTTAGTTACTTTAAACATTATATTTTTGGGTTATTTAAAGAGGTAACTAAGTCAACATTCAAATTTATATTTTACAGAATACTGTGGCATGATGATTTTAGCAGGTATAATCCTACATTGTTATTTAGGACTTACAGAATTTACACTATTACATTCAGTAATTACGTAAGGGATAATGTATAATGAGCCGGTGAATACTGGGAAAATAACTCCCGACAGGGGAATAGAACTAGAATTTTCCCAGTATTCACTGGCTCATTATACATTATCCCGCTTATTACACGGCTAATTATCAGTTAAATAAATAATGTTGTCTGCCTCTGCGAAGTGCATTAAAACCGACCGGATTCCACAACTTTTGGTGAAAGTTTTGTACTCACCCAGGCTTAGTGGACTGAACCGAGGCATAAAACTCGCGTAAAATGTCATTAAGCATGACTGCCGAGTGTGTATTCAATTCCGGGTTCTTTTGTTTTTGGCAGACAAAGTCCGTAGGTATTCTTTTTCTTCAGCGGCATCCGTTAAAATCAGCCACTTCTGTTTGTTTTTTCCCTCGGAAGTTGTTTGACAGCTGCAGTGTTGCAGGGCAGCATCCCTAGCAACGCTGGGCTACATAGCAACTGTGTGTAATGACCGTTGCTACTAGCAGCGGTCATTACACAGTAATATCAGACCGCAGAATGCCGCTACTGACCAATCAGAATACAGCATTTAATAGAGCCGTGTAATAATCCTTTTTATTACACGGCTCTATTAAATGCTGCATTCTGATTGGTCAACAGTTACTTTTGTCTGTTGTCTCCCGACAGGGGAATAGAACCCTTCCGCTGCGCGTCGGGGTTCTATTCCCCTGTCGGGAGTTATTTTCCCAGTATTCACCGGCTCATTATACATTATCCCTTACATCATAAGCACATGAGCAGTTATTCTATTCATACTAATTTCTTGTGTACCTTTAGTTGCTACTTTACGTCCCCTTAGCCTCAAGTGAGTGTTAACTATAGTTCCTACCCAACGTTGTTTTGCGGGGGACAGGTGTTGGTGTAACAGACTCCGGGTAACGTGCTGCAGTTAACAGTGAAGCTCCATGTACGCTTCCGAACGGGAAAGTAGTTAGCCAGAATGCATTGCGCCATGACGTCGTTGCCTATTTTCCATTTAGGACCGTCTCCTACTAGTAACTGAAACAGGGCAAACCTTTGTTACTACATACATCTTTCACTATATTCCCACAACACTTGAGGTTTAGAGTTTGTTGCTTCGGACTCTTTTCCACCGAAAATATTGAGCGGGACGGTTAGCTAGCAGCAGTCCTATTACACTCACGTGCTCGAGGTTGCGCACGTGCGCAGCCCTTTGATCAGTAATTGGCTCCTAGACCATGAATTAACAGTTACTGTACATTCAGGCTGCTTTGGCGGGAATGTTAACTTCTTAGGACACAACGAGCTCACATACAACCGCCACTTCTGCACAGAAATAAAGTAACCGCATTAACTTTACAGAGTTAACCGTTCACTCTCTCGTGACGGTTTATGTGATTCAGTAACGTAAGTTATTACGTTATTACATTAACGCTTGTTTAAAGTAATGAATTACTCACCTTAGCTGACAAGCATTTCTGCACCGGTCCACGCGCCATGGTTCTGGTAGACTGAGAGACCGAGCGGAAGTCGCGCATAGATTTATGAAGTGCACTATGCCGCTGTGCATTGTGGGAAGGGAAGCTCTCCCAAAGATCGTCGAACGAACAGATGCACCATCTGCCCATTTTCCTCTGAACAACACAACAGCCTGCAGAACTCCAGTAAAGCTCTGCTCATTTCACCCAAATGTATTTACGCCACACTTGAAAAAGCATTCAGCAAGTAATACAAGAAAACAAAGCCATCATGAAATAATATATAATATTACATATCAATATCTGAGTAATTCTGTTACTGATGACTCAGCTGCGGATGAATTTTACAATTGTAATTGCAAGCCATTGATTTGACACTTTCCTTATATGTGGAATCTTCAGCAGAAGGACTTACGTTACACTCACTGGTTCCTCTGGCCATTCCAAAGAATTGTTGCAGGAATTTGTACGCAATCATCTATATGTCAGTGTCACAATGTATTTTAGGGGGTCTTTGTAATCATGTGTAGTTGCCCTTCTTGTGTTTGTATGTTTCACTTACAGCACATATTAACATAATCTTTGGCTTTTCTCTGTAGGCTAGTTATCTCATTTTGTGTTTTATATTGTTTGTTTTAGAGCTGAGACACTTTTATTCTGTATTTTTCTTCCATGTTGTCTGTCTGTAAGTTATGTTGCTGCCTGTCTTGGCCAGGACACTCTTGAAAAATAAATTATTTTCTGGTCAAATAAAGGTTAAATAAAAAAAAAGAACAGTATATTCTTGAGGGAAATTCATATTACAATGGAAAAATGCTTTCAAAACATATCAGAAATATACTAGATGAAACTCACCCACAGGGGATACTTTTTTGGACATTCCTTTATGTACAATTGAACTGGTATTGCTACCCTGTTATATATACTATGTTAGTAAGAAAGTAAGAAAATTTTGCTTTGGATAGGTACAGGAAACCAGAGGTGATGAGGTTAGACAGGCTTAATATTCTGGTGAGTTTTATGTATCGAAACGGAAACAAGTATTTGCCACCTCTTCTTTAATTTTACAAAATATAATCTGAATGGACATTGAGCATTTTGTAAGGAGAGGTGTAGTGACAAGAAGTTCATTGACAGAAGCCATTAATTGGAAAGTTCCAAATAAATAAAAAGAAACAGACTGGCTCCAACCTGGATTTTTGCAAAAAACCTTTGAATATGGTACCACAGTTAGTTATGTTAACAACAAGAAGGCAGTCAAAAACTTACTCAGCAAACAGCTAACTTTCAGGAAATGTTCTCTAATGTTTGGTTATATATTTTGCAACCTTTAAAAAAAGGTTCTAAGAACAGTTAGATACTCATATTTCTGCTTATGTTTTGGTTAATTTCATTGCTGCCCTATCAGCAATAGATTTTGTGCTGTACTATACCTTTCTACTAAGCTACTGCTTGTCCTGTTTAGCATCCATCCATCCATTTTCATCTGATATCCAGGTCCAGTTCGCAGGGGCAGCAGGCTGAGCAAAGTGCTCCAGACGTCCCTCTCCCCAGCAACGCTTTCCAGCTCCTTCTGGGGGATCCAGAGGCGTTCCCAGGCCAGATGAGATATGTAATTCCTCCGGCATGTTCTGGATCTTCCCTTAGGGCCTCCTACCAGCTGGACTTTCCTGGAACACCTCTAATGGGAGGTGCCCAGGAGGCATCCTAATTAGATGCCCAAACCACCTCAACTGACCCCTTTCAACACAAAGGAGCAGCGGCTCTACTCCGAGCTCCCTCCTGAGCTCCTCACCCTATCTCTAAGGCTGAGCCCAGCCACCCTTCAGAGGAATCTCATTTCAGCTGCTTATATCCGCAATCTCATTCTTTCGGTCATTACCCAAAGCTCAAGACCAGGGATGAGGGTTTGGACATAGGTGGACTGGTAAATCGAAAGCTTTGCCTTGCCTTTACCATGATGATCTAGTGTAGTGCCGGCATCACTGCTGCGGCTGCGCCAAACTGCCCATCCAGCTCATACTCCATTTTACCCTCCCTCATGAACAAGACCATGAGATTCTTGAACTCTTTCACTCCCTCCCAACCTAGAGGGGGCAACCCACCACTTTCCAGCAGGGAAAGACCGTTTAGCAGGTTGCATATAATTCTTTATATAAAGATACAGTAACTTGCTTGTTGTGAGTTATGTCATAAATTATGTAACCGTATTCAACCCTCTTACACTGTATCTACCTGTAGATCATATGAATCAGCTACAACATGGAATAACTTGAATATACTCATAGCAAGCATTGCAACACATTCTCACCTTAACTTGCCAAATACTGTTGAAACCAAAAGATCCATTAAAATACAATTTCACACATAGTGTTTGTGGTGTGTTTAAGAACAACGTTTAATAGAAGACATGAGGTGACACAAGGCAACACATCAGTCAGTGTCAATCAGCACTAACTCTCTGACCTCGAGGACCAAACAACCATCATCCAGTTCTTTTGAAAAGAACATTGTAAACAACTTGCATAGACATACTGCTGTACTGATCATGGGTAATTCTTCTTTTCCATAAAGTCTCATTGTAAAAGCATCCTGTCACACAGTGCAAGACAAAAGTAACTTCTCAGCTTTATTTGATCTCTTGTTTGTTACTGGGTGTAACATCCATTACAAAGATACCCGAAAGAGAAAATGAAACAAAGATGCAAAACAAAAAACACTTTCCAATTGAATTAATCCTTTGATCCATCTATATAAATAAATTTTGGGATAAACATTTTTTAAAGCATTATATCTGTATGAATCCCGTGGCCGATAGACAAAAAACACTGAAGTAGTAAAATAACTCAAGTCAGCCAGTGCTGGTGCAGTATGGGTAATGAAGTCAGAAGGTCATCACAGCTGGAATGGTTGAGGTGTAGTTTGCAGAGTTCACACTCCTGAAAAAGCAGAAGAAAAAAACAAATAAAAAAGATTTAGCTCAGTGTGTGTCTTTCTCTTTTATACTGACTTTTTGCACAGTTTTGACTATTTATCTTGCAAAAACTGGCAGATTAAATTACAGCTCTCCTCAGAGACTCTAATACAATACCATACCACATTTAGTTCAACTAATATTGTCTTTAAAATGTCAAAGTTATAATGTATCAAAGACTAAACTTGAATTTTATTTTTACTCATTTATTAATTTCAAGAACAAAAATCCTTAACATTCAAGTCACACCACAGGTACATCACTCTATGATCAGGGCCAACAAGTCAACTTAACGAAACAACAAAACACATTGTTTTTACATTTACAATGACACACACAAGTGCTTTTTGATCTGAGGCCTCAGTCAGCAGGAGCACAAAAACAACGTGGGTGGGAGAAGATCATGGTTTAGGTTACAGTTAGCTAACTTTTTTAAAGTGCTGGTGGGAGGTCTCTTCTTTGAGAAACAAACACATGGCCAAGGGCAGAAAGCTGCTAAACCCTGTGGCCAGCTCATCAGGCAAAACCATCTACTGTCATGTCAGAGGGGGGAATTTGGGTTTAGTTCGTTTTTTTTTTCTCCTTCGTATTAGTTCTAGTTAAACGTCCATTTTGTTTTCCCCTTTTTGTGTTAGATGGTTTGGGCAAGCCACTATATATGTTCCCTCATGTTTCATTTTGTTAGGTCACTTTGTTTAGTTAACACCTTGTTTTGTTGCTGTTAGTTTGAGTATAGTTCTATGTTGTTGACCACTTGCACCACTTCTTCTTTTGGGTAAATAAAAACCCTATTTTTTCCAACACACCCCTGTTTTCCTTAATGCCTCACTGCTTGGTCCCTGACGTGACCCCTTGTGGTATGTTCAAGAAATGATGAGAAAAGAGAATCAAGTCATGAACTCATACTTGTCTGAGATAATGGAAACAAGATCATATTCAGAAGGACTGTAGAGAGATGACAGAAAAATGTATTTCTAAAAAGGGAACAAGTTACAAGACTAACAAGCCATTAATCAGGATATGTCTGATCATCCACTTTATACCAACAATACACCATACACTGAAGTCCATCTGAGGATAACTTTTACATGGTTACGGTTATCCTCTCATAGATTGTACGTAGAAATGGGGAGGTGGAGCCGCACACCACCAGAACAACGTGTGTGTTGCTGTAAGACTGGCATACAAAATGAAACACATACGTATACTTGTGTGTCCTCTTACACAGGATATCCGTGAGAAATATGGACATGAACTGAACTGAACTAACTCTTCGTGAACACTGATAAAAGAATGTTAGTCATGTTGCACGCATGTCATGCGGTACTTGAACACCAGCAGACCTCTACTGAATGATGGGACTCTGTGTTGTTAGGTGTATTACCTTTTAATGTAATTAGGTCCTTATGTGTATCCTGTTGGATTTCTTTGGAGTGCATGTTAATGACATCATCTGACAGGAAGTAAACATGGACCCAGGCTGTTGTGTAGCAATGCAATTCCGATCTACAACACACTACTTCCTCTTTTGCTCACAATAGACAAGAGTCATAATTCATACAGCCCGGATTTTATGGGGAACATAGTGGTGCATTTAGCAGCTAAAGCGGCCCATTCTCATCTCTAGGTGGGGCGGCTGTGGCTTAGGAGCTAAAGTGGGTCGTCCACTTATCTGAAGATCGGTGGTTCGACCTCTGGCTTCACCTGTCCACTTGTTGAAGTATCCATGGGCAAGATACTGAACCCAAATTGCTCCTGATGGCTGTGTGTGATTGCCTATAGGCCTGTTTCCACCGCAGGAACTTCGGGGTAATTTTACGGGGCCGGGGCCATTGGTGCATGTCTCCACCGCAGGAACCACCCCCGAAGGACAGAGTTCCGAATTTTTACAGGTGCTAAACAAGTCCCCGCCTCGGAATAGGCACTCAGAACGGCCCCGAAAAACTCCTGGGTGGGGCTTGGGGTTTACTTGGTGCTGATTGGATATACTCAAGGCAGGATGTGACGTCAACAAAAAGCGGCAAAATAGCCGGCATTTTTAAAACTCAGCAGACGAGGGTTAGCTCGTTCATAGCTTCCACCGCCATGTAAACGAAGAGACACGCCAGAAACCCAGCAACCACCTCAGCTCTTTCCATGTTGATTATCGTCTTTCTTATGTCTGCTTTCTTCTTCTTACTTCTGCTTCGTACTTCTGCTTCTTCTTCTTTGTTTGTTTCTTTGCCGCGTCGCCCCGGTCAAAATGGTCGCGCAACGATTACGTTACATCCAGAGCCCGGTAACTTTACAGGAACCTTCCTCCTACTCTGCCCTCTCAGTGGAGACATGGCGGTTGAGAGGGCCGAGCAAGAGGACGTTCCTGTAAAGTTCCTGCCCCCCAAATAGTACCAGGAACTTCTTCAGTGGAAACGAGCCTTATGACTGTTGAACTGAGTAGCAGGTGACTCCGCCAAAGGGTATGAACGTGTGTGTGAATGGGTGAATGTGACATGTAGTGTAAAAGTGCTTTGAATGGTCAGAAGTCTAGAAAGGTACTATACAAGTGCGAGTCCATTTACAATTTACCAGGTTGTCAAATAGGGAAACTTTTTCACGACCCTTGGCAAGGGATGCAGACCCCAAAAGGCACCATTCAGCTTGCTTATGAGACACACCAGACTTTCAAGTAACTCCAATGAAAACCAGTCAGTGGCAATATTTGACGCTGAGAGCAAGTGACATAGTAGAAAGAGTAAGAAAGTCCAAGCTGGGTGGGATGGAGTGAGGTGGATGGGTAAACAAACACAGGACTTTCATTCATAAGATGGTTGTTCCTGTCCCACGTTAAACCAAGAGTCAATCTTGTTTTAACATAAGGTCATGTGACTTATTTATGGGAGGCACATCACTGACGTTATGTATTTATGTTATGACATTACGTTTACCAATAATACTGTAACAAACATACTTATTTTAAGACAAACCATGATCTAGTAGTAGAAGTAGATTTGTTGCCTAAACCTAGCTGAGCTTTTCACAGTGTTAACCATGTGTTACAAGGTGTTTCACCCAGGAAGCCGCTACGCATCACACAAAGGTGCTGAAGAGTGCCTTTGTCATGGGTATGAGACATCAAGGGGTGTGACAAAGTATCAGTATTTGACGACCTGAATGAGAACCGGTTGGCTAAGAGACACACATTTTTCTCAGGAGTTGGTGGAGATCAAAACCAGAGCTAAAAGGAGAGTGAATCTAAGACCTACATTCATCAGATGGACACTCACACAATTCCAAATGAATGATAAATATGATTGCATGTCTGTTAACACATAATTTGTCATAAATTTATAAAGTGATAAGTCAACGTCGTGTTCGCAGGCCTGTTTCTGCTGCTTCAAGCGGCCAAAAAGTCAGTTAATGCAGCTTCAGAATGAGACAGTTCCACTAACTAGAAATGCCCTCCAAAAGGATGCTGCCTTAGATTTGTGACCTTTACTGTAAATAAGGAGAAGCCATTGTGATCTCTAGAGGGTCATTTATGTCACTTGAAATCCCCCCATGTGAGAACAGAGAAAGGGAAGATCAATAATAGAGACAGGGATCAAACCTGTTGACATTGACAGTGATGATACTCTTGACAGGTATGCTCTTAGGACCAGGTACAGGACAGAAGATTGGCTCTTGCTTGGTTGGTTTGGAACGGCGAATGACGTACGGATCGGCAGAATGTGAGGGATAAGTGCCAAACGTCCCCGCTTTCATTCCTCCAATCTAACACAAGATACAGTCACATACACACCCAGATAAATTATTAAAAACAGATATATGTCAAATCAATGTCACTGAATGGTCAGCAATTGATTTTTCACTCAGACATTTGCCTCCAACCCTGATGTGTTGCAGCAGACAGAGGGATAATCACCTTTTTGCTGGGGGATGAGGGCTTGAAGGGAACTGTGGAGACCTTCTGTGCAGCTGGGAGGGACTTGTTTGCTGGTGGGAGTGGCTTGTCAGAGCGATATGGATTACCTTGGAAGTAATCTCTGGGGTGAAGGTTGAGTTTAAAGGGGCCATCTTTTATCTTGGAGTGATGGATTGCTGCCTCTTTCTGTATAATGCACACAAATACAAACATTTGAAATTCAAAACTAAAGAGTTATGAGACAGGAGTCGATGGTACTAGTAGCCCATGTTTTTTGAACATGTATGTTAAAGGGCCAGTGTGTAAAATGGGTTGAAAACAGTGACATCCGTGGTCAAATTCTAGATTGCAGGGCTCACTCGCTCACCCCTCCCATCGGGTAAATGACGGTGGCCTCATAGGGACAAAAAGCCGCAGACACGAGTTTTTCAGGAGTAGGTCTATCTAGTGACGAGGTAAATGTTTATTTAGAAATATAAACCACTTTACGATATTGTAATGAATCCCCCACGAGCAGGAGACCAGAGTAGCGTTCGGGAAAAAGGCCAGTTTATTTGAGCGCTCCAAAAACTCCGGTAACACTCCAGGGGGTAAAAGACTCCGTCCCAAACTCTGACTCTTCTAGCGTAACAGACACACTTCATACACACATACTCGTTTACCATACCTAGCGGGGACCCCCCTCCCCTCTCTGCTCCACCAATCTCCAGCCCGCACACTGACTGACAGCGTAGCCGGTAAACAGAGCTCAGCTGTTTATTTAGCCTAGCAATATCTCCGGACTATAGTAGCTGCAATGGACGACTTTGAACGCGATTTTGAAGAGTTTCTTGTAGCGGACACAGACCCAGAGCCATACCTGTTTGAGCCGGAGCATACAGATGAGGAACTCCATGTGTTTGATGCTGAGCGGGCGAGAAGAGAGGCTGAATGCACAGAATGGGATTCGGTGCTACTGCTACCATCGTTGGGGAGATATATCATCAGGAGGAAAAGCGCCGCAGAGAGTGCATCACAAGGAGTGAAGTTGCGTCTTCTTTTCCTCGCAGATGACGGTTCGGGTTCATTCTCTCCTGTTGCGTGGTAAGTGTGGTCCATTCGCAAACTTTATAACTAAAAAAACTTTTCACTACTCTCTATCGACGAACTACTAACACTCTCTGCTGTTTCCTCCTCCTCCTTCCTTCCTCCCGCTGTCTTCGTTGGTTTATTTATACACGCAAAACGCGTTCTCTGGCTGGCTGGATTGTCCACTCAGGCTGCCTTAAATACATGGCGGCGCAAGATGGCGACCTCTCTAAAGCAAGGCCCTTGCTATATATATATATATATATATATATAAAAGCATAATTATAAGGCTACGAAAACCAAACGAATTTTATTTTATAGCGATTATACACTTATATAAACATATTAATGGGTAGAATACTCAGATTTGACAATAAACCATGCCAAATATTACACACTGGCCCTTTAAGTTAACTGACTATAAGTGAACTCATTATCCTAGAGAGCTTTATTTTCCATCTTTAATATTTTTTAATAGTGTACAATGGTGACCAAAATGCTAGGAACTGGAGGGAGAAAACAGAGAGGAGCTGTGAGAGTGGCTGTGACTGGCTAGGGTTAGCCTGGCGAGCAAGTAAACAGCTCGCCAGCTACAGCAGTTCATCAACTGGCCCTGTGAGATGTCACTATAGGAGACACTATATAACTTTTACATAGTTCTAAGAACCACCTGTCTTTGTTGTGTCTGCACCGTAAGAACTAGGAACAATCATAGTTCTTAAAGTATCATTTTGAGGGACTTTTTTTAAGCCATGTAAACAACAAAAAACACAAAACCCAAACAGCAGCATGTTATGTAAAAAGTGGGGGAAAAAACACTGAAAAAGTGACCAACAGTAAAGTCTAGGGATTTCTGAGTATCTGTGTGATGGTGGAACTACAACACAGTTTTGACTTGTCAAAGCAAAAGTGATGTTGTTTTACCAACCGCTGGGTGGCTTACAGTACATCACTTAAGCATTCCTATTGGCTGTGTGAATGCAAACAGAAAAAAAGCCCTTGAGGGTACAGTACGTAGTTCTCTGGGGAGCTCTCCAGTGGGCAGTTCCTTGCAGGGAGGTCCCAGAAATTTTGATCCAAAAACACCTTAAGGCCCTAACTTATACAGGCTAAACTTAAAAGGTTTTCTCCTTATCTTGGTCTTATACTTAAGGAATCCCTTAAAATTAGAAACCATTGCAGAAAGGACTTAAGGTAGCACAAGCTTGAATGAAAGCAAACAAATGGATATCATTGAAACTAATATTTTACCACTGTAAAATCTTTCAATGCAGTAAATGCCTTAACATTTTTATTTCACTAAGGTAACCCTGTTAGGGATTCTGTGCATCACCCTTAAGTAAAAAAAATTAAGTCTAAGTGTCATACTTAAGGAGAAAACTTAAGGTGTTTTGTGCAACTGGCTTCTGAACGTCTGACTGCACTTGTTTGTTGCCCCATCTGACTTCTTCTGAGAGCAGTCACTGTATTTCCAGATGTTAGCAATTTCAGTAATTTGGTGAGTAGCCTACAATGTTAACATAACCAACAGAAATGATGGCCCAAACTAAAGAAGAAAATAAGGCCCAACGGTGTAACACTAATCCAGAATCGTCTTGTGTTACCTTCATTGCTTCTTTGGCTCGGTTGTAGGGGTCTGAGGCATACAGCTCAATCTTGGACAGTGTGACATTGGGATAGCTGCAGGAGATAACATGGTATTTACTTCAGCTACAAATATTGTGCTATTTTCATGAGTTAGCCATAGCATCCTTGTCACAGAGTATGTTTTTAAGATAAAAAATGAGTGCAATTCAAATATTTAAGTCTAAAAAAAGATTGCAAAATCCTAGTGTCAAGTCCCTCTCTGTGCAATGTCTGTTGCACAACACTGCTCATTGTCACGAGGACTGTGACACTGTGATAATTACACATTAGGGTACATTTCATAACAGATTTATCTTCCCAGAAAAGCTTTGGGATTTGATTCATGTGATTGCTAGTTATTAGAAGCTGTCCTACAACAAGTAATTCATGACATGCAAATCTTCAAATATTTGAGTTGTTGTATGTAAAAATGCATTTACACACTCTGGTATTGTAGTTGTTCCAGGGTATAGAGAACAAATAGATTACATTATGCTGTGCTTTAAACTAGAAAGACTTCTTGCCATAAACCTGTAACCACTGCCTTTCTTGGGAGGTGAGGTGACAATGTTGCGTCCAGGAGCGCGATTGACTTTCCGGGCGACTGAGAGTGGACTCATGGATTCAACCGGTCCAGATAGAGTCCCATAGTAACTACCTGAACCACAGCTGGAGGCAGAGAGAAATGAAGGAGACATAAATACAACACATGAGTAGATGTAGGAGTATGTGGCTTTGGAACAGGATAAGAACATACATTTTTGTGCTATTTTTGTGTATGTTACTGTTTGTGTGTGTGTTCTCTCACGGCTTCTTGACTCCATTACAGGGCAGGAACGCCTTGCCCAGGTTCTTTTTGGCCTGCTGGATGCGGTTCTGTCGGGCAAGTTTCACCGGGTCACTCAGTGCTTCACGTTCAAATACTCGTTTGAAGGATTTCTCAAAAAAGCCGTTCTGCAGGGCACATCGTTGTTTAGCCACACCCGCCTGCATCTGTCGGCTACGATAGGCCGACTCATTAAATGGACCTGGATTTAGAAGGAAGACGTCACATATTTACATGCACCCTGCAATATTTTTTGATGATCTCTATAGAGTGATGCATCTGTGTCACCACACGTATGAATGTAACTTTGCTAGAATGTAGCTAATACATGTACACAACGTCTGTTTTATGTTTGTGTCATCATCAAAAGGTGAGTTCGCCCATATCACCAAAATCATATTTAGTGCCAGCCCCATCTCATGGAAATATATGCACTAAGTCTTAACAATGCATTATGTGGTGGTGGTGGGTATGTAATGTGTTAAAATAACAATGCCAGTGGAAAGTCAATGAGGACCATTTGTTGTATTTGGAAACACAAATTAAAGAGCCAGAAAATCCACATAGCATGGGTGCTGGATGGGTCAAACAAACATGGACTTTCAACGAGGAGACCGCTGTTAGTCAGCGTAGCTACATGACTTTACAGACTTCATTTAACTATGCAGAGTACTTTATGTAGATACTTCACATAACCATGCAAAGTATCTAAGTTTATGTCACTCACATCCCATATGTAGTTATTTAAAATCAAGCCATGTTCTTTTCCTAAACTTGAAGTATGTTTCTTGTTCTCTAAACCTACCCTAACTGAGACTGTTTCACACCAAAACTTCACACTGTTTGAATTGGCATTGTTTTCGTGTTGTCAGCATGTAATTTTAAGACATTTCGTGTCCACCACCACCTAGCTAATGCACTGTTAAGAGGACATGAAACTGTGTTAATATTGCTCTTGCTTACCACTTGCCATGCAGGCAGTTATGGGTTTTATTGAGATTTTCCAATAAAAATTACATGTAAAAACTGAGCAGCAGAATGTCTTTCCAGAAACAGTGTACCAGTTGCTCTGGACAATTTACAGACTCATGATGGAGAGTTTAGAACCATATTTTATAGGGATGTAACAATACCAAAAACTCATGGTACAATATTACCACGATAAAAAAATCCACAATACGATATATATCACGGTATTTAAAAAAAAAAACAAAGGCAGTTTTGGGTGGTTGGAGGAACATTTTCCACCAAAAAGAAGATGGTTGCTCATTTTTCCATTGAGGAAGTGCAATTGAGATCAGAGCTGCCACACTGTCAGAAACACAGCCTCTGATTGGTCAACAAGTCAGAAGCACAGCTTCTGATTGGTTGACAGACTCAACCCAAAGGCAGTGGTTGTGAGATAGACTCCTGCAGGCAGATCAGCTGGAATAGCTCTGCTTCAGCGAAACAGAACATGTTCAGATAACGGTACATTTGACATCCCATTTATTTCCCTTGCCCGATCAGACAACTGCATGAGGCCTACACTACTCTGATCACAGAGTTTACTTCCTGCAGGTAAGCATTAATGTCGAGCCCTGGCAATTTTTGACAAGGAGAAATAACACAACGTAGCTATAGACGAATAATTTTTGACAAGGAGAAATAACACAACGTAGCTATAGACGAATTCGGCGAGCGATTTGTGTATGCCGCCATCTTGCGGCGGCGCCATTGCTGCGGTGACATGTGTCAGTCATCAATTCATTATGCTGTCATTGTGAACTGACTCTCTACAGTGATAGCATCATGTATAGCTGGATTGATGATGTTAGACGGTGGCCTCCGGTAACTGATGAAGGTATCTTAAATGAGTACCGATATTAATATAGAAATTAATCATTTGTTTGAGCGATAAGCAGGAAAGATTAGAGTAATAGGGAGATAATAGATTGTATCATTAAACACTGTGTAATATAACGTTAGCAAACTAGCAGTGTGACATTTAATCATTATGGACAGGCTATGTGACTAAAAACAACAACAACAACACGTGTTTGTGTTTTGTTTTAGGTATTCAAGAATATTTTACTGATCGCCTGGCCTCCGATGACCAGAAAAACGGCAATTCCAGGTCTCTGATTGAGGGTCAAAATTACCTGAGCTCCGGATGGGTCGGGCAAATTTTACACCGCCTTTTAGACAACCATGGACTATGGACGTCAGCACACGTAACGTATGCTAACGTTATATTACACAGTATTTAATGATACAGTCTGTTATCTCCCTATTACTCTAATCTTTCCTGCTTATCGCTCAAACAAATGATTAATCTCTATATTAATATCGGTACTTATTTAAGATACCTTCATCAGTTACCGGAGGCCACTGTCTAACATCATCAATCCAGCTATTCATGATGCTGTCACTGTAGAGAGTCAGTTCACACTGACAGCATAATGAATTAATGACTGACACATGTCACCACAGCAATGGCGCCGCCGTAAGATGGCGGCATACACAAATCACTCGCCGAATTCGTCTATACTTGTGAAACATGTTATCTCGTGGTAAATTTCATCAAAGTCCCACAACAATATTGAGACATTTTATTATCGTGATATCGCAACATTTTATTTATTGTTACATCCCTAATATTCCCCCAAAGAGGATGGTCTGTGGATTGCTACCTGCCACTAATGTAACTAAAAGGATTTGTTTTGTCATTTAAGAAAACTTGTTAATTAATTCTCATCACATACAGGTATATATATTTTTGTGAATTAATTCTATACTACACTATATTCTATACTATACTTACGGCTGGTGGGTGGGTTGTACTTGTCTCCTACAGAGATGTAGCTCATCTCTTTAAAGACCCCCACACGCTCCATGTCACTTTTCCCATCACCTGACGGCATCTTTATACACTGGAGACACACACAGGAGACACACAGAGGAGACACACACAGGACACACACACACACACACACACACACACACACACACACAAAAAATCAGGATGTGTATCTTTTAATACAATGCAGTCTAATGCAACATCACCATGGCCTCAGAATGACCAGAGTTTCATAAAAGACAAATTAATGTACTGGTTAGTGAGCGTGTAATCCTGTATTAAAGTATAGCGAACTGTAAGCTGGACAATAAGGAGGACATGTGATGTAAAATACACGTTACAAACACACACTTGGTTACACACATACAGATACAGTAAACATACCTGTGGATGACGGATTAATTGGACGCTGTCTTATTGAATGTCAGTGTCATTAGACATCTATCTATCTATCTATCTATCTATCTATCTATCTATCTATCTGTCTGTCTGTCTGTCTGTGTCACTATGTAGCTATAGGATACAACCTCTGTGTCTGTGTATACAGGTTGGTTACCTTGGAGAAGGGGAAGTAAATAAACTTCGTCAAGCAAGAAAGACCCTTCCTGGAAGTAAGGCAACATTGCCTTCAAAATAAAAGCACAACATTTTCTTGATGAATTAAAAATTGTCTAAAATATATTGTTTGTGGGAATAAACGACTGGACTTGTGAAATCTTGCATTACAATCTACCAGTTGTCGTTTTTAAAAAAGAAAAAAAGAAAAAGAAAATCAAGCTATGTTTGCTGGATGTCTTTAGTTTAAGCATGTACTCTCTTTTGAATTACTTAGGCACGCAATGCTCTTGGGCCTGCTGTAATTGTAGTGCTAATGTATATTCTACATGTCTGCAGTTTCCTTATTATCCCTGTTGAAATACTGAAATTTATCAGTGTGTTTCTTTCAGTGTTTCATGTGGGTAGAGGGCAACACAAAAGAGGGAAGCGTGCTCCCACTAATCCAATAGAAATGAATCAGTGGACTGTTTCACCAGCATCATGCAGCCTTAAATTCTCCAGGGACTCCAAACTGTGGTGCTGGTACAGTAAGCTGTACTGCTGACTTGTAATTGAGCTACAGGGATCACATTTCAGCAGCAGTGCTTCTACAGTTTCATTATGTTTTCCTCCGCTTTTCATGCATTTGTTTGAATTATTATGTTCTATGTTGCCCCATATAAATATTCTTTTAGCTTAAATCGTGCATGACTGAAGTGTATTTCGTGGCCAGTATATAACATAAGGAGAGAAAGAGAGTTCTTTATTGTCATGTGCAGCCTATTACAGAGAAGCAATCACTGGCATTGGAGCTCTTACAGCTCATGCTCCATTCAACAATGCTCATTAACTATATAGAAGGATTAGAAAAAAAATACACAAGTAAAAAAAGAGAATCTAAGACATCAAATACTACAGGTTGAAGTTAAAATGTAGGGATACAATCTTTAAATTAAATTCTTTACAGTAACTTTGTCTAATATCACATCAAATCAAGTTGTAAAGTATGCTATTAAATTTTTTTTATCAGTCCAGACACCATTTCAAACTTATTGACCCTTCACTTGCTGCACCAGTGGCAAAGAACTCAGTGTCTATTCCTTGTACGATAGTCATAGCAACTGACACATGGTACAACAATAGCATTAGCTCACTATATGATCTCTATGTTGATGGCACGTATGCCTCTTTTGACCAGCTAATTAAAAAATCTGACATCCATATAGTACACTTTTACAGATACCTAAAGCTCCGAAGCTTTGTGGCCTCCTATTTCGGGTGTTTCCCTTCCTGTGTGTGCGTTCCCTTTAGAGCTTAGATTCTCTGCCCGAGCCCGAGCCCGGCCCGACCCGGCACGCGGGCCCAAGCCGGGAGCCCCCCTCCCTCTGACGGGCCCAGGCCGGGCCTGGTCAGATATAACATTTTTTTTTTTTTTTGTTAAAGCTATGATTTGATAGTGTTATAGGCTATGTATTGTAGCGACCCTGCAGTAAATGTTCTGTTATAATGTCAATGTTCTGTGACTTAATGGCATGTTTGGGATTGAATGAGGTGCGGGGTGCGAGTGTGACGGGGATGCTGGTGTGTGTATGAGCGAGCTGGAGGAGAGAGCAGGAGTGCACAGATGGAGTTACAGCTAAGTTGTTGTTTGTTGGTTGTTTTGGCGTGGTTACAGCCAACAGTAACCTGTACTGTTCAGTAATAAACGGTAGTTTAATTGCAGAATAACTGAGTCATCCTTTCCACACGTCCTGGCGGACGCTACAGTATTATAAAAAATAAAATTAAACCACACTTTGTATGACACATAAAGTTGCAACAAACTTAGTTACAATGTTGCAACATTGTGCGCGCACAGCTCTTCACCACCTGGATCCTAAAATAAACATCTGTTTTATTACATAATCATGCTTCCGTGTTGTTAAGATCCTCTATTTCTGTCATTCAAATAACAAGACTTGTGGTTTAATACTCTTAATTATAACAGCCAATTTATTGAAAAATGTCGGGTTTAAATCGGGCTCGGGCCCATAATTACAGTTAATTGGACGGGCCGGTCCGGTCCTGGACATAACGTGCACGGGCTCGGGCCAGGTCGGGCTGGATTTTTTGGGCCCGATCTAAGCTCTAGTTCCCTTTCCCTACGAATGGCTGAAAATCTACGAAATATTCCATGCTCATAACCTTGAAGCTCTGGACTCTTTCAAGCAGAGATGGGAGGAGGACATTGGAGAGTAGATATTGGATGGGGTGTGGCACAACACTATTCAAAAAATGTATTAAGAGTTTCTCTATTTGTCTGATCCAGAGCTAAGCTGGATAAGATTAACAGCGACATTGAGAGGTGTGAACAGTCTTTGGCTATTTTACGTCACATGTTCTGGTCATAGGGCAGCACGGTGGTGTGGTGGTTAGCACTGTTGCCTCACAGCAAGAGGGTTCCTGGTTTGATCCCAGGTGTGGGAGCCTTTCTGTGTGGAGTTTGCATGTTCTCCTCGCGTCAGCGTGGGTTCTCTCCAGGTACTCCGGCTTCCTCCCACAGTCCAAAGACATGCAGATTGGGGTTAAGTTTAATTGGTGACTCTAAATTGTCCGTAGGTGTGAATGTGAGTGTGAATGGTTGTCTGTCTCTATGTGTCTGCCCTGTGATAGTCTGGCAAGTCTGCAAATCATGTTTATGTTTTGAATTTGTGTTTTGGCCTGTTGTGCCACCCACCGCCGTCTACCAGTCACACAGTCAGTAGAGTCTCAGCATCAGTTACAGTTATGACTGAGCTACAGCAGCACGGCAAGCAG
>NC_065509.1:7592009-7603761 GCF_006386435.1 Epinephelus moara | reverse complement strand
GTGGGCAAACAAATCAGCCCTGCCACGGCAGCCGCCCGTGGGCAAACAAATCAGTCTCCAGCATGCCGCTGTCCAGCTACCTCGAATCTGTAGGGGAGGGGGGGCGGACACGACTCGCGGCAGTATTTTGAATTTGAGTGCAGTAACTGTTTTGGCCACATTCTTACATACAGTGCCTTTAAGTAGAGCCCAAGAGGACATTGTTTCTTTCTGCTCTTTCTGCTCACTTCTGGCTAGAAGGCTCATCCTGCGTAAATGGAAGGACTCCTCACCTCAAACGTATGGACATTGGATCAAGGATGTATTGTATTATTTACAGCTTGAGAAAATCATTTGTTTTATCAAAGGATCAACTGCACGCTTCTTTGCCACCTGGCAACCATTTTTAACTTTTGTGTCAGATATGGAAGCCGAAATTGAAATATACCACGCTATATTCCCCTACTTATTTCATACAAGATAATTAATTCGTTGTCATTTTTTTCCCCTTTCTTCTCTTTTGGATTCCCTTTGACTGGTCTAGCTTTCTTTCTTTGTTTTTGTGATGGTGGGTGGGTGCACATGCTGCTCTAAACCACTCAATAAGCTTCAATAGTCCATAAACAACTCAAAATAAATGTATCATTGATACCAGTACAATTTTCAACCCAAACCAAAAGCTGTACTCCATATCAGTGACACAGTCTCCACAGTGGATCACGTAACTTCAGCCATTCTTATTATGATTCTTAATTTAGAGACAACTTGTATGAGAGAGATCTAGAGCAACTGTTTTCCTTTACCATCTATTTTCATTATTTTCAGAATATTTTGAGAATAAAGTTATAATTTCAAGGGAATAAAAGTAATGATGTTTTGATATGAGTAAGTTATTGCTCTGAGAACAGAGGTACATTATGATTGGATTGGGTTGGGTGGCAGAGCAGCTATGGGGTGGACCCAGTGGGCTGCTACTGTGAGCAAACAATATTGGGCCTTTCTGTGTGCCTGTGGCTGTCTCCACATTCAAACACCATGGATACATAAACCACGGATGTATCAAGAAGTACTCACAATACAGAAAGTAGTGTTACACTGTTATATACACTGATCAGCCAAAACATTAAAACCACTGACAGGTGAAGTGAATAACACTGATCATCTTGTTTCAATGTTCTGCTGGGGAACCTTTCATCCTGGCATTCCTGTGGCTGCTGCTGGACACTGTTGCAGCTCAATCTATTATCTGTTTAATCTATTTATTTTACCCTGATAATAACCCAGTACTTTCAGAGGCAGAGAATATTTAGGGCATTATTTTACATAAAAATGTTTTAATTGGAAAATCTTGAGTTATGTTGTCTCTCTTGCCACAAGGGGGCAGGCCAGCCTTGCAAATAAGGGGAGATGATAATAGAGCGCTCTACTATACAAATCCCAAATGCTCTCAGCTAGTTATTGAGGAGCACTGAGGTACGCAGAGAAAGAGAGTGGTGAAAGGAACAAAGACAGTCAAGTATGACAGAGAGGAGATGAGAGATAACAGGAGAGGAGGTGGGAGGAGAAAGTAAGACAGTGACAGACAGAGGAGGAGACAGAAATGTAGAAGAAGAGACACAGAGAAACACGTGGACTCAGACATGGAGGATACAGGGACAGTGGCATAAAGGAGAGGAGAGGACATGTACAGAGTGAGAGAGGTAGAGAGACATTGAGACAAGGGGGCTGACTCTCTGTTGGCCGAACGTCCTTGGAGATCGGGAGAGGGCAGCTCAGCAGCAGCTGGGTCACACACACACACACACACACACACACACACACACACACACACACACACACACACACTAACATGCATACTGTATGTAGAGATACTCCACAGTAATATAAAAAAGGAAAACACGCACAACACTCAGAGCAAGCACACAGCAGTCTGTTATAGCTGAATGATGTCCTTGTATCTTTATCATCCTCTGACCATCAATATATTTTTTCATTTTTTATCTGTATTAATGATGCACATGACAGCCCACAACCTGCGGGTCCCACAGGTTGACCCGCGTGTCGGGTGGTTCAGGTAGGTGGGTTATTAAGTGATAAAGAAGCGTTCTGACTTATTAATAACTTAACCTAACCTTTTGCAATAGTCCACCTTCCACCACTCCCCTCTGTCTTTCTCTTTGAATCTAGGTATCTAGGTGCTCTGCGTATGCTCCAGTGTCCGCCCTGGGCTTTGACCCGGAAGTCAAAAGCATTAAATGCGTAACAGAAGAAGAAGCTGGTAACAACATGGCAAAATCTACATCCATAGCCATGCATTTTTTGACGGACAAGGAGACACAGTTCATGCTGTGTCAGCTGAAAGAGTTAAGTATTTTAAAATACATGGATGGGAGGAAAACACGGAACAGTGACCTGTTCAACTTGGTCTGTGACATAATAGGTCAACCAGTAAAAGGTCCAATACTAACAAGCTGAAAGGGGACATATCGCCACCTATCGTAGCAGAGCCGGACATACTTTGGTCAATAAATCGATTCCCCTCCCGTGCTTGTATACTGGGACAAGGATGGTGATCCAATCAAATGGTCTAGTCAAGCTATAACTATAACTCTTAACTGTGTATGTTAATGTACTGATTGAGCACATGTTTGCAGGTCAGGTCGGGTGGATTTGCTCTCATAATGGGGTGGGGTGGTGCAGATTTTAAAAACCCTGGCACGCACATTTGTAATCTCTATCAGTTCTAGCTGAAATGAAATTCTTTAGCTTTTCTGATGAAGAAATATATTGTTTACACTCTGCTAGTGTGAACAAAACAATTTATTGAACGCAGCTCAACAGAGCCAATATTAGGGCGTGGTTGTCCCATACTCCTCACAACGTGCCATCACAGGAGTATCACTCATTACAGTCAGGGAGACAGGAAACTGTTAAGCATTTGCACTTACAAGCAGTATGAATATATCTCATAAAGGATTTGTAAACATTATAATGCACTCTTGAGTAGATATATTATAGACATTTGTGTGTTTATAAATGCATTTTATTATAAATATAACTAACAGCATGAACAGCATGAAAGGGTTATTGGTCATTGACTGCTCTGTGCAGATTTAGATGTTACTGTGATGATACAGTAAATCTTTTAGTAAATTTTTGTTTCATCTTAGCTGTCTTCATCTTTAATCATACCTTTTAGACTGAGCTTGATCATCACATCATACAGGGGGATGAGGAGGAATGGACCTGACTGATAATTAGCTACTGATGTGTCACACCTGAAGGAGCACAGGAGCAATGGTAGGAATGTTGAGTTGTACAGCACTAAAGCTCCATTCGGACAGGGCTAACATTAGAGAGGGAGGTGGGGAATTCACTGTACTCCTCAGTAATTTAACTCAATGTTCTGGGAAATTACAGGATATAATGAGGCAAAGATGTTGTATCTGAATCACAAAGCATACATATCTCAACACACAAATATATTGATATTATTCAGTGTGTCTTCCTGAGGACACTTTAACTCGCCTGAGAATCATCACTTTCAATTATTCTTCAGTATTAAAGCAATTCAGTGACGGATGTCTGTACATCCATGGGTAGACTGGCATTGCCAGACCATATCACAAATGTGAGTTAAGGCCTTTGCACATGAAGGGTCTCATTCATTAAACATGAGCAAAATGACTTTGTGTGTAAATATGTTAGTAGCTACGACCTTTTTGTAGGTACTAACAAAATCTACACCTGCTTCTGATTGCTCATAGTTCTTGTGTAAATAAGGAATGCACATAAATATTGCTTGCCATTATTAGAAACATGACAGAAGATATAAAACATATATAGGCTATAACACATTTAGCTAAATTAGTTGGCAACCAGCAGAGTTAGGATACAGATTAGGTTTCTTCAAAAAAAAAAAAAGGGGTTATTTAAATAGACTTTATACATTTGTTTTCTTTCATTTCTGGCATCTCATTCCCACTTGAATCAATCAGGAGAGAGAACTCCACAAATGTATCTTCTGTTTGAGTGGCCAAGACTGTGAGATCCAAGTTACTGACCAAACACTGAGCTATCAGTGATGGCTGTCAGATGGCTGTATACAGTGTATAGTGTGTGTATAATTCACCTCCCGTCCACTCCCATTCAGTGCGAGTGAAGGGGTTAATAAAACATTTGCTTCCAGTGGCAAAGCAAATTCACATCTTCACATCAGGTTGAGTTCAAAGGCAAAGAAGCATGTGTGGAGGAGACACTGATTATGGCCGTCTTTAACCAGCAAATAATGCATGATACTGGCTACTAAATATAAAAACTGCCCCACATGAGTTCTGCCTGACTGGCAGTGACTCAGAAAAAGGGAATTAAAATGATCCTTGATTTGAGATAATGTTAGTTGATTTTCCAATCAAGAAATTATGATTGTTTAATCCTGTATAACAATAAAACTAGACCAGTCAGTGGTGATACTTTACCTACTAGAACCTGTGTGTAAAATAAACAGGTGAGACTGGAATTAGATAGTTGTTGCCAGACCATTTCGTTCATCCTAACTATTTATACTTTGTCGAATTGTTAGACTTTAAAGATGGGCTTGTGAGTACTGAGACCAGCAGCCCTCAGGTTTACTACTGTAAATTATCCATATTCTATTGTGAGGTGTTGTAAGGTTATTCAAGCAAGTATAGTTCAACACTGAAGATGGCCAATTTGCCTGCAACCTACTGCCATTTTAGCAACATAATGTTTTTATGAATATAATTTCAAATTCGAAATAACCATTTTTCTAATAATCATTCCTGTCCTGATCCAGTTATGATGAAGCTGAGCGTATGGACAATCAGCAAGACTTTCTTTATGCTAAATTCATTCACAATTCTATTTCTATCCTTCCTCCAATCAGCTGACTATAGCCCCTTTTACACTGCCAGATTTTAGGCGAATGTTGGGCCATTTTGCCGGCAAGCTGCGAGCGTTTAGACACACAGAGCCGGATTGGCGAGTTAATCCGAGGTGCCCAATTTTCCGCCGCGTAGGGTAGACATATTTTTTGGTTTAAACAGAACGAGGCACCCTACCGCCACGGGAGGGGCTGTTGATGACTTGTGGGAGGAGCTGTTGATGACGCCGCACGTGTGAGCCACTGGCGGTGGATAAACAGGAAAATAGCTGATAGCAGGAATGAGTAGCTAGTACTAGTAGCACATTCTGTAAACAAAAGTACAGTAGTTTGTTTTTATATTGCCAATGCTGAAAGAAGACTGATTGGGCTTTCCTGCAAATTTGCACAATTCCTGTCTGAAAAGGGCTTATGTGTGTGTGCCCTCTCTCGGTTAGCCAATCAAACTTTGCCACGATGTCCTTCAGCCATTCATGTTGCTACTGCTGAACTTTAAATCTGTTCTCCTCTCTGCTGCTGTCAGCTGTCATGTTAGGCGGAATCATTGAGCCCTCATCCACACCATTCACTTCCAGGCACCTTATCTAGAGCCCAGGACAAGCTCATCAAAAGCCCACTCTTCCTCACATCCAGATCCTCAGCTCCCTCTTCATCTCATCTCATCACCCCTATTTCCACCACCAGCGTCTAGACTCCATGGAGGGCTCCCTAATCTACCTTCTTTACCACCCTCCTGGAATATATGACATCATGATGGGGTCTAATCGCTTTTCACATTTAAATTATGTGCACATGTCAATAAATATTCTTCTCTCTCAGAACGACTCTCTCCTGATTGAACTGCTCTTGATTTTTCCAACCGGTTGTCATTGTCATCGAATACCACTGCTTGGTTAGTGATTTCGGCCAGAGATATTGGATGAAGGGAGATACCCGACTGTAGGCTTATCCAATGTTAAGAAAACAGTTACTCTTCCTGTCTCCTAAGTGGCCGTGGTTAGCTCTCCCTCCAATCAGAGCCTGTTCTCCCTCAACCCCCCCCTCCCCACCACCGTGTTGAACAGAGGCTCTGTGGATGTCTGTGTATGCGGATCGAGAAGCAGGTGGAATGAAAATACATTCTTCCTATTATTGCAGCCTATTGTTGCACAAAGCTTGGGCATTTTTTATTTATTACTAGCGGTAAATAACTGTTTGTAAGCTAACTGTGATTTTACCGCCTGTTTATCAAGATCACGAGATCTCGCAAGAACTTGTTTTCTGAGACGGACGGGGCTCAAACAAAGTTAACTTTCTCTTGATCTGTGTGGATGAAAAATGCAGCTTTAGTGTCAGAATATTGGGAAGATGTGTGGCTTGTGGAAAATGAACCCAATATTTACTTTAGTGACTACAGGGCGAAAGAATTGACCATAAATTGTGATCACGTTCATTTTCCTCATTGACGACAATACATTCAGAGCTGCCGCAAGTCTCCTACGGGGGCGTGGCGCTGATGTCATTGAATCAGGAAGTGAGCTGAGTTGGGTATCTTGCTTCATCCAATATCTCTGTTTCGGCATCAGACACCCACGAAAAAATGCTTCCCTTCGCGGCAGCATGATATGCCACCGAGAGGTGTCAATATGTATCGCCACCAGACAGCATCAGTTTAAAACACCTCCGAATAACAACTTAATTTAAGGAGCTGGAAAGTCTCTATAGCACACCTGAAAGGGGCGTTGGATGGGTCCAACAAACACTTCCCATGCGAATGTTTAGCCAAACCATGTTTTTTTTCCAAACCTAACCACTTGCTTCAGTTGCAAATAAATTTAGATATGTGGTGTTTTACCAGCGTTGTTCATGTATGTGTCTAATGAGCATAAACTGTTCATTGCCTGTGAAAATCAAAGTGTATTTTGAAAAGACACAATGCGTGTAACAATCTTTAATTGACACGGCGTTTGGAAACTTCAACAACAGACACAGGAGGATACCGTCATATGTAGATGTGAAAGTTTCATAACACCCTTAATCTAACTAATCTAGACAAGCGTAAGTGGTGTAGAAAGGGAGGAAACAATATTTTTTCTGGGGGAGAACCCAAAGATCCACCCCCAAAGATTTAGGCCTAATATATAATTAAAGAAATATGTGTCGATGTCTAAGCTAACTCAAGAGTTTTATATGTCTTTCTTACATATAATCTCTGTTGCATCACCATGAGCCAAATTATACAATTCATAACTTTTTAAGGTTATCCTAGATATAAGTCTGCATGGTGGCTGTTCTGGAGATGGTGTCAAAATCCATTTCTAAATTCAGTTACAAGAGAGTTGCCTGAGTCATAAAATACAGAAAGTGGACTTCTGATAAGTGCTGGTCTTTCATCAGATGAGACTGAATGTGAGTGCTGCATTCTGCATGTGAGGCTTCACTGTTCAGTATTGTGTCATGGCCTGGGGCGGCGTCACTGATGTCAGGGCTGGTTATTTTTTCCATTGGCAGTCACAACCAGCAATGACTGTCACAGTGTACTTGAGAGGGATGCCACTCTGTCAGGATTTGGCTTCTTGGTCAAAGATTTCTGAAGAATATGAGTGAAACAACATTTTGCAAACTCAGAGTGACACATTACAAAGCTGAGAAACTCAGAAATAATTCAGAATGAACACAAAGGCCCATGTCCAAACATCATACGAAAGTCCAGCAAATAATTGTGTCTGTGCTGAGTGCTGAGTATAGCTAATGTGTCATTAGAGTTGAATCAGTAATTTGAACTCACTAAATACTCATACCAGCCTTCTGATTTCCCCTCTCTCTTTGTTCCCGCTTCCTAAAAGCTGTATTGACACATTGCAGGAAATCCATTCAATTACTGATCCAAGAGGGAAATCATTGAGGAATTCACTGTGAATTGATTGTAATTTGTTGAGTTTTAAATAGCAGCCTATATTACAAAGTTTCATCAACAGTCTCAATCAGAGTTAATTTGATTTGGGCACAGCCACAATCACAAGAAAAAGTGCTGGTATTCATAGTCACAGAGAAAAATAACAAGGTGACATAAAAATAACAACATTTAAAACCATCTAACACAATGATCATCAGTGTTAATGGGAGCTGCTCACAGCTGTTAGTTTTGCTTCAGACATCAGCCTTGACAAACAGTCTTAAACTAATTTGAATTTAAAGGTTCAGTGTGTAGGATTTAGGGGGATACATTGGCACAAATGGAATATAGTGTATAATCACCTGAAAATAAGAATTGTTGTGTTTTATTTACCTCAGAATGAGCCATTGATATCTACACAGAGCAGGTCCTCATCTACAGAGTTCGCAATGTTCCCCACCATGTTTCTAGAGCTGCCCAGAATGGACAAACCAAACACTGGCTCTACACAGGGCCATTTGCATTTTCCGCGCCAGCCACTGTACTCAGAAGCCCATCTGCAACAAACAGCTTCAGAAAAACACTGATTTATAATGTGAAACTGCTTTATTTGGTGTTTTTACCACACTTAACTATTAGGGTACGAATGATTAACAATACATCACCTTTAAATTAGTGTATTATTTATTGAAACCTAAAACAAACTCGGGACCTTCTTGGTAGTGGTCCCCTGCTTGGACCACACCCATCTTCGCACTCTAACCTTCATTTTTATCTTGACTAAACACCTCTAAAGACTGTGTAGTATCTGACGTGCCATGTTATGTGATGACCTGGGTCTTTTATGATCAGTTAAGGGCCCAGGTCAAGACTTTATTATGGCCCAGGTCAAGGATTAATAAGCTAGGTTGAAAGGTTGGATTCCATCTAGATTGTCTCTCTGTCACCTATCACATTTTGTCTCAAAGTTCACAAAAACAACCAACCTATATAGGCAGGGTAGTTGGAGCCGTTATTCAGAGCAGTTCATATTGGTTTTGAATTCTCTCTCAGGCAATGCTTGATTTGATGCTGTACTTCTTGTAATAAACCTTTCTATATAGAAGCAGGACGGTGTCAGCGGAGTCTCCTTCATCACCTTCACATCATCGCTATTTAATTAACAACAACTGCATCGTGCACAGTTGCTAAGCTATAGGGTTGACAAAACCTGTCCACAGACAGACAAACAGAAAGACAGGTAAAATACTTAAAGCGGCTTCTTCCACAACTAGTGTCACTAGGACCAAATTTGCCATGTGGACACACACACAAACAGACTCATAAGGTGAAAATGCAATTTTTAGGCAATGAAATGGGGGATTGGTATGAAGTCGGAGTAGATAATTATGGTGGGTCAGGAAAAAACGGTGT
The DNA here is from genome assembly GCF_006386435.1 of Epinephelus moara. Lineage (NCBI taxonomy): Eukaryota > Metazoa > Chordata > Actinopteri > Perciformes > Serranidae > Epinephelus > Epinephelus moara. The sequence goes on along the minus strand of NC_065509.1, from coordinate 7,594,591 downwards.
ATCAAGGGCATAGCTTCAGCTACCGCCAAGGATGTAGGCGTCCTTCCAACATTTGGGAGGTGAGGGGTGTGGGAGTCAATCACTTCGTTTCCTGCATTCTGGGGAATTTTTATGCACCAATTATGGTGGAAATGTCTTAATTTCTGTAATAATTATGGGTATCAGGTCAGTGCTGGTACTGAGCTTTGCTGGTGCAGGTGGGTGCCGATTTGGAAAACTGGACCAGCGCAGGACTCTGTTTTCATCTAATACTAGTAATACCAACATTACAAAGTTTTTGGCTCAGACATCTATATTCTGCTCAGGATGAACTGTAATAATTGGTGATACTTTGACTTTTCATCTAGCCATCATCAGACTAAAATATTAATTTGTCCAGTTGCAAACTGATGACATTCCCATCAGCCTCAGCTGTAATTTGTCTTTAGTGCTTTTGTAGTTACTAAACTCAGATGGTGAACATGATAAACATTATACCTGCTGAACATTAGCATGTTAACATTTTCATTGTGTTGGCATGCTAATGTTAGATTCAGCTCAAATCATTGCTGTGCCTGCACCTTCACAGAGCCACTAGGATTGGCTGTAAACGTGAGTCTAAGACTAAATTCATACTAATACATTATCACTTTAAAATGCATAACTTTTGCTGTGTTTACACTTAGTGACCACAGTACTCCAGCATAGACTGGGGATCTTGCAGGATCTCTATTTGCAAGATTGTTAGCTTCAAAAAGAAAAAAAAGTGGACAGACATTGCTGCAGCCCCTGAAATCTCAAATAAGTCTGCTATAGCTAGATAGCCAACCACCGTCCCCATCCATCCATCCATTAGCCTAATTGTAAGCTAACGTGAGCTACTTTAATGTTTGCTAAAAGACACACTGTGCATTTCAGATGAAGATTTCCAGCAACACTCACAGCCACAAGTGGTTACATGATGTGATTTTTGAAGCTAGCAATCTTTAGTTAAAACAGAAGGTTAGGTCGTAGGCTAATAGCATACATTTCAGTATCTAACATTAATGTTAGCTTGCAAATAGCCACTGTGGTTAGCTTGCTAGCTATAGCATACTTACAGGGGATTTTGAGGGCTGCAGCAAATTTTGTCCACCTTTTTCCTTCTCCACTCTTTCATGGCACAAATGGGAGGACATGTCTACAACTCCACGTTCTCCTCCTTATCTACAGTCCAAGAGGGTAGACACTGCTTCACACTGAAAACCAACGGTGCCACCGTGGAGCATAGTCCGCCTGGTCCTGCCCTACTTTACTGTGATTGGTTGGTACTACTGTGCTGTGATTGGTTATTGCTCGTTCCCTCCAGTTTCCTTATTCGGTTGATTGAACTGTTTAAATTTGCAAATTTAGCTACATTTGTTTTTAGACTGTGGAAAAGGAGGATAAAGCAGAGCCGTGGAGTGAATGGGAGTGGAGACTGAAAGAAGTGGACAGAAATGTCTGTAGCCCCTGCATTCCCCAGTAAGTATGCTAGATGCTTTAGCTAGCTAGCTAACTACTGCAGGAGCTACTTGCAAGTTTATGTTAACTACTTGAATCTTTGCTAGTAGCCTATTTCTTATTATGAAGCATGTATTATTATCATAGGTGTAAGATTGGGTAGGGACGGTAGGGACACGTCCCTACCAATATTCAGCCCCTTCTGTATTGTCCCTACCAATATAAACACTGGCTGTCGGCGTCCGCTCAATATGGTACACAAAGGTTTAACAATCGTTGGTGTCTACCATACGTCCTCTAACCTCGTATTGCTCATCGATTGGCTCTACCGTTATTTTGGTAACGTGTGATTGGTCCTCCCCAGCGCCGCTCTCTCCACTGACTTTGTGGGTGCGCGTCACCGTACAGCTCACGGCAGTTCGTGAGGGAACGACGCATACACGCGCGTCACCGTTAGCACTCCACACCGGAGCGCCGAGTGTGAACGGTGAGTCGGTTGGTTCAGTAAATAAGCTAAAAAAAATCGTATTTTCTGCCAACACCTGTTGATGTTAGGCTAACTGAATGGCGTTCCTTGGCAACTCTTTGCTAGATAATGAGATGCTAACGAGCTAATACTAGCTGAGCTAAGTTTGGCAACTATTAGATCAATATTGTAGCATCCCTTCACAGTGAAGCTAAGAGGCATGAACTCGTTTCGTTGCTCTTTATTCTCAAACTCAATACAGGCTACTGTGGGCCGTAGCCAACGGCAAAAGAACAAACCTGTCTGCTCGTAATGTGCTCTTAACATTAGCGGCTCACTTCAACATCTCCCGCTAGTCCCAAAACTACACACACCCTCGAACTAGCAGAAACAACAACAACCCTCCCTCTTAGAGCCCCTGCCAATCACAAGTGGCTATCTCTCACAAATCACTGTCATAGGTAGCTGACATGACTGACAGGCTTCACAGCCTCTAAACACACACAACTTCACTGGCAATGACACGTTCACTGACATCATGGAAAACTCAGTAACTGCAATCACAGACCTTTTAACTAGATGAACATAACATGTCTTACAGTGACAGCATAACATAACATAACAGTTAACACCACATGTCACCCAGTCCGTTACA
>NC_065509.1:7576711-7591679 GCF_006386435.1 Epinephelus moara | reverse complement strand
ATTCATGCATAATATATGTTTTTACCCGATATCAATATCAATTCGGATCACTGTTACCAACCCAACTGCAGACCGCAGGCTGGTACTGAAGTTAAGCCACTTCGGAGTATACTGTTATTGTTATTATTATAGTTTACCCTGGGAAGCACATACGGACAGATGTGGTGAAGTTATCAGTGTATATTCATGTAACTAATAACATTAGAGAACACATTAACCAAGACATTCTTGTATTTAGTATAGATATCTAAATATGCATTATAAAGCAGTGATCAGTTTCACATGACGTGAAATTGCATTAAAAAATCATCAACGTACAGGTCGCCGCCATGGAGCACTTTTATGTCCCTACCAATGTGAAAATCAAACCTACGCCCTTGATTATTATAAATACATCAAGTACATAAATTTACTTAAAGCTGCAGTAGGTAGAAAGCCTGAAAATGGTTGATTTTTGAGTCTCATCTGAGTTAGGTTTCGTTCGTCTCCGCCCTGAGCCCCTCCTACCAGACGAGCACGCGAGTATTTAATCCTACTTGGTTCTATTTCTCCCTCTCTGGGAGCCTCGGCTCTCCCTCACCGCGCAGCAGCCCTTCCCATCCCTCCCTCGTGCCCCGCACATACTCCCGAGCCTCGGCTCTCCCTCACCGCGCAGCAGCCCGCCCCATCCCTCCCTCGTGGCCCCGCACATATACCCCGAGGCTCGGCTCTCCCTCTCCGCACAGCAGCCCTCCTCATCCCTCCCTCGTGGACCCGCACATACTCCCGAGCCTCGGCTCTCCCTCACCGCGCAGTAGCCCGCCCCACACATACCCCCGAGGCTCGGCTCTCGCTCTCCGCGGAGAGCCCTCGGCTCCGCTCCCATGGCCGACCCCTGCGCCCTCCGGCTGGGCCCGGCCCCACCTCACCCTTCCCCTCCCTCCGGGGCTCCGGCGAACCAAGTTGTGTCTTCATCTTTTTGGGTTTAGCCGTGTAGGCAGTTGTAGCCAATGCTGGAATAGCTATTTTACCTGGTGAACTGTTCGCCATTGCCGCTTGATCTCCCCTTCTGCCGGCAGCACGGGAACGCGCATATGCAGTAGAACAGCCAATAGGAACGCAGTGGTCTGAGCTGACCTTTGATTGGTTGATGCACATCAGCACGATACTGATTCTTTAGAGGCTGAACACAGAGCCATGGTGAAGTGCAGAAACCTGTCTCAGACCACTCGATTTACATTATGCTTAGAGGATATTATAAAATTTTTACTCAATTATACCAAAACAATGTTGCCTACTGGAGCTTTAACACATAAAATGATAACTTATGATAGTGCATGGACTATTGTAACAATATCTGAGTCCTTACTACAGTTGATTGTTTAGTGTGTATAGGTGAGTATAGGTTATCATAATGCATCATAAAGCCCATCAATCAACCTCTAGTTTATAACTAGTCAAGAGCATCCATAAGACACACATTTTCAGTCACATCTATTATGTTTATATAATTTTTATTTATGCAAAAAAAATATTTATTCATGCATTATAATTCACTATGAATGGCCTTATAATGCATTATTGAAATAGTCTTCATAGAAAGTGTTTCTGATCCTTTTTGTGCTGGGGGTCTCATTCCGTGCTGTCTGGACTCCCTGTCAGATCAGCAAACTTTCTGTTGCTGCCATCTCCAAAGCGCTCTCCTCTCTCCTCCCTGCAAACCTGCTGTTCAACTACTGCCTGATTAGCACAAGCTAACACAGCAGCAGCAGCTACCATCCAACATTAAGCTGTTAAACAGTCCCAGCAAACTTACACCGACACTGAAACGGCTCAACTGTCATTAAACACATTAGGTAATGTTAGCTGTGTGATGCTAAGAGTAAGCCCCATCACTGTGTGTGTGTAGTCGGGCGTACTCTCACAATTGTCCCTGACTTGGAGCTGTATTTTATGGAGTTGGTAGTTAAGTGTGCCACCAAAGATCCCACCAAAATGTAAGGAAGCATGGCTACACGCCATACCATTCACATTATTGGTATCGAATGAAATATTGGTATTGGTATTGGTATCACTTTAAGGGTACTGGTATTGGTACTGTTATGGTAATTTCTTTAATGTATTTTTTTGTTTATTTCCTTTGCCTTGACCACCTGATACTCATGTTGCTTTCAGTAAAAAGTTTCACTTAACTGTTGGTCTGGATTTCACTTTAAAACACTATTTTAAAATGAAAATGTGTGGATGTTGCCCAAGTCCCCCAACTTTATGGAAATGCTCATAACAACTTGGGTACTCTTTTAAACGATCACTTCACTGATTCAGCATTGCACTCCTATAACATTGCTAGGCGCATGATGGACAGTTTTGAAAAAAAGGATTGAAATCAATGCAACTGAACCACACATATTTTTTATTCCACACATTATTCTTCCTTGTCAAAACCTTGCACTTCCATTACCCACAATGCAACTTGACCCTTAGCTGGACGGTCTAGCTGGAGATTCGTGATGTTATGATATATTAGTGGCAAATGTAGCCTTGTACTAGCCTCAAGCAAACATTTATTTGGTGGACATGATAAAGAGAGAGCACAAGGACAGGGTTAGAGAAGAGGGAATGTTGCGACAAAGGTCCCATAGTTGATCGAACTCAGCATTAGGGTAATTCACCAGAATGCCCCAGTCACTCTGATTTTATTCAACCACGTTCTTTCATTTTCCCATTCATTTATTCATTCTTCATCAAAACCATTAAGCAGTGGGACTCTAAGCAGTGATCTTTTTTTCCTCCGCTGACTCCACGTATCTTTTTACTTCCCAATAAATCACTGAGAGATTTTTTTTTCACACTCTTTCCACATGCTGTAGTAAAACTGAGGCAAACACTTTTTTTTTTTACGACTCATACTGTAAGAGGTCATGTGCTTCATGTTCAGATGTTCCACAGCAACATCTGACGAAATTAGATTTACAGCATGATGAAGGTAATAAAATATCAGACATGCTCCTGCAGCTATTTAAATATGACTGAAGCCATTTTTGGACAGCAGGAAATTACAGAAGCAATTATACTACTGCATGTAACAGACTAAATGTGGACAAGATAACTGTCACCACATGTTTTTTTTTTGTTTTTTTTAATTACATATTTTGTCCTGGTTAACCTACATATTGCTGTCATTAAAATAGTTAATGGCAGCAGAGTCTAGGTCCTGTAATATAAACCTGGTGTTTAGTTCAACCTTCTGGAAAATAATTTCCTATCTTTTTAAGAGGGAAATGAGAAAATTGATACAAGCGAATGATTGTGCAAATTTTCATTAATTTGCACTGTCCTACACTAGCCTGATGAAACCATCCTGATCTTGCGAGCTCATATTCTATTTCGCTCCGCAGATCAGTCTCGCCATGGAATCATAAACGCGAATTCTGGCATCGGCTGCACTGAAAGCTTTTATTGAAAAAAAGGATGTGTTTGCCGCCCTTACCAACTGGCTCCATTGATTGGGAAAAAGATAGGACTCAGTGAAAGCCAGTGGCTATTGTTGTTTCTCCGCTAGTTGCTGCCATGGAGGAGCAGGTCAGGGAAGCGACCAAGCTGGGAATCACAGCCATGCAACTCGGAGTCCACAGTGAGGAGGAAATCCGCAGAGACGGCAACACTCTTTCCCAGACGTCATCACAGCTCATTGCCGCTGCACGCTGCACTTGCTTGGTGGTCTGTTTACAGTGCTGTTGTGCTAGCCTACGTCCCACGTTTCGTTTACTCTGATTGGTTTTCCGTCTTTCCAATTGCATGAAGGGGCACTTTGAGTGACAGCCGTTGATACCGCCCCTCGGGAATAGAGGAAATGTACAGTCCGTGTCCAGAACGCGAATGGGTCTGGACACGCCAGGCTAGTCCTACACACCCTAAAAAAAAAAAAGGAAAGTAACATGCACTTTGAGTAATTTATTAACAGGGTACACTTAAGTTTTCCTTGAGAGGGTTTCTCCAGTGGTAATTTTCACTTTCTATCAATCAATCAATCAATCAATCAATCAATCAATCAATAATTTTTCAAATGGCATTATACAAGGTACAACTCCAGTGAAATATGATGCCATCGGCTCCTTTAATTAACTCCTTTCTTTGCTTCTGTGGCGCTATTAAGTCATCTATATGTTATGAAACAACCATTTCATGAATGGAGAATAAGTTAAGAGTTGTGATCTGGTTCATATGTGTTTGATGTGTTTATGGGAATAAGAGTGTTCATTATAGTTAAAATTTAGGGTACAGAGTTATTCACTGCCATTATTGTTATGCTAGTAAATCACCAGCAGGTGGCAGTGTTGCTACGCAAGCAGCATGTAAACACAGGGAGTTACCAGAAAGTCTCGCGGCAGCAAGTGGCATAATGGGAATCTCTGTGTACAAGATACAAGCAGAAAACGCTGTGTAGCGACAGTGAACCTAAAACTATACTTTTTGCATGTTGCAGGTAAGCTGGTGATGTTATTGAGGGATCCGGGGCTAAGATAATGTTTACACTGTACGTCAGGGGCACTGTATTACGGTCCGTGAGTGTTATCAGCGACTGTATTTCACTGTGTTATGCTAGCCAGTTAGCAGCTAATGTACGGAGGGCGCCCGCCTTGGTAGTAGGGGCGCGCGGGGCAGTAGACTTCACAATGAGCCCTCGTCACTCATATCTTTTAAGACTGGGTATAGTAACATTGTGTGAGATTGTTATATTAATATTTGGTAAGACTGTTCATATTCGTAGCCGGTTGAGTAAGACTGTTTATGTTAATGTTTTGTAGTACTGTTTATTAAGAAATGTGTACTGGTTATTAAGAAATGTGTACTGGTTATTAAGAAATGTGGTGTTATACTGAATGCAGATTATTGGTATAGAAATGAACGAGACATATTACCCTCAAAAGAGTTTGAGATGGGGTGTAAATCTTTTATTTTATGTACTGATTGTATCTTGTTATTGGTTATTGTGAACAAGTGGCATAATGGGAATCTCTGTGTACAAGATACAAGCAGAAAATGCTGTGTAGCGACTGTGAACCTAAAACTATACTTTTTGCATGTTGCAGAAACTCATTAAATGTGTAGCACCAGACTGAGCCTGCGTGACATCATTCTGTGCACCGCTACACTTCTTTTGACATTGTTGACTGCTCCTTTATAACTGTCCATGTCCATGGTTCTGGTCGGCATATAGCAATGACCCACAGCAGGAACAGGACAGCACCTCACATTCCCACCATCGCACCAGTCCTTATTCACCTTAAAGCAGAGGTTTCCACTCCTTCTCTCACCAGAGTCCTCTGCTCTGTCAGATCGGCATATAGACAAAGAGTCACCTGGTTGAGTGATGCTGTCCAGGATTTAGCCAAGTTTTGATTAAACAGAGGATATTACAGTTCCTGATCATCTGTTGGAAACTGATGCGGCAAAGAGGTTGTTTTGTATATTATCCAATGCCTGTACAATGGCTAGCAGGATGTTAGCTTTCTTTCCTTGATGTTTACTGATGTTTACATTTGAAAATCTTAACCTGGCTAGCTAGAAAAGTGTCTGCAAGAGGAAAGTTAACAGTCTGGTAGGGCCGCCCCCTAATAGTCGACCAAACTTTAGCTGACCAGAAAGGGCATTAGTTGGCAAGATTATGTGAAACTATCAGGAGCTGCGCCTTGTCAAAATAAATCAAAACCTACATGACTGGACCATGTGGGAATTTAATTTGAAAGGACAGACACAGGAAGTGGCCACGTTCAGCAATCAGACAGGAATCATGTTATTTTCCAGGGCTGGTACCTGCGGTTATTACACAGGTTGGTTAATAACATGTCAGGCAGGAAATCTAAAGTGTGAGATCATTTTGAGAAGGTGAAGGACGAACCCAAGGTGATATGTAAACTCTGCAGGCAAACATTTGGATTTGCATCATTCAATGACTATAAACATGACGTATCATCTGAAACATGTAAGCAGCTACATGCCCATTAGCCACTTATCACAATCACCACTGCTTTGCTGACAGCATCATTAACAGGTGGCTTGTGCACCTGTGGAAAAAAAATAGGCCTATGAAGGTTCATTAGTACGGTTTTGTATTTCTTTGTAATGTAGCACAGTGTTAACAATGTTACTGATACTATTCTTTCTCAGACCTTGAATTTAAACCATTGTGTTGCCCCACCCAAAATCTATGATATATTCTATAATTAAATTAATATCATTTATATGCGGGCAACTAGTCAACTAATGGCCCTAAATGACGACTATTGGTAGACTAGGAGAAAAAGTCAGGGGCAGCCCTACAGTCTGGTGAGTTGATTTCTTTATCCGGATGAGTGACCCAGCCACACGGCGCCACCGTCCAAAGGAAGCACCACCAGCACTTGCAAAATAGACATAAGAGGCTTAATTTAGCACAAATTTTGCAGAGCTGACAGAGAGGTAACTGGAAATGTCCCTGCCTATGTCATATCATATCATATTACTCGAGTCATTTAATTTTTATGGGAGTGATTGTACTTACACGGTACAGTATACAGTACATTTTCAGTACTATACCCAAAACTGCTATTCTGTGAGCCAACCTCAAAACCTGTGCAGTGTTCTGTTAAGGTGCACGGAAATTAAGGAGAATTTCCCAAATCTACTTCCATTAGGACTGTATCCAAATCATCTGACCATGGTATGAAACTCAGCAGGACTACAGTTAGAGTGTAGTGCTTAAAATTGTTGATAACCTCATATAGTTTTTCTACCTGGAGAAAGTAACTCTGAGGCTAAACTGAGCTAAACAGTGAACAATGCGTTTCATTGGGATGCTTGAAGATAATGAGATGTTGACCTCATGCAGATGGTGTTGTTGTCACCATCCGATGCTCCTTTTTATGACCCGCTGACCTTCACCCTTCTCTTTCTCTCCCACTCTCCTCCTTTCCCTCTCACAGGACAGTATGATGTCATGTCTCAGTGCCTCCCCCATCCCATGGGACTATAACCAATCAGCCAAAGTGCTGTCCCCCCACTGAACCTCTTAACTCTCAAACCCTCCCTCAAGCTCCTGACCTGTCACCTTGCCATTATCTGCCTAACGACACCTACCACTGACACTCTGAGTGTGTGTGAGTGTGTGTATAGAGACAGAGGAAGAGAGAGACCACATGGATGAATCTTTGTGACTGTGCTCATGCGCTCATCAATGTGTGTTTGAGAATGTGAGCCATTGTGTGTGTGTGTGTGTCAGTGAGTGACCTTTTAGTCATAGTCAGAGGTCGTAGGTGGCATGCATAGCTAACTATTCACACAGGCGCGCACGCACACACACACACACACACACACACACACTACAGCTTCTATATGAGTGAATGGCAAAAGTCACTTCATCAAACTTAAAGGCCTATTAATCATATTAAGTTATATGGCCCACGGGGCAGGCATTACACATGCATGCACACACGCACACGCACAATAAAATAATGTACTTGTGAAGTGTGTTAAAAGATATAAATTCTAATGATACAGAAAGACAATGCCGTGCTATAAATGACATATCCCCAAGGATATAACTCTGCATTTCATTAAAAAAAAAAAGAAAGAAACACAACTGGGAGTAGGAGAAAACTCGGATGAGGGGCTGAGTACATGTCTTTTGAGACCAAATGCAAAAGATTTGTGTGATTAAACCGCACATTAATTTAAAAATTGGGACCTATCTATGAGCCTATCACACAAAATCTGAAACTGTGGTATTATTATTTATTTTTCTGTAGCTGGTTTGATTTCTTCAAATTTCAAAAGCTGATAAAAACAAGTCTGCCAATAAATTTATCTTTACTTTTGATCAAGAGATCAACAGATTTTCTTGGACGTTACTGTTATAATCTGTGAATGAATATTTCATAATTTCTTTTCTTTTCTTTCGTTTTGTCCCAAGTGTGAAAAGGCTTTTAAAGAAGGTTTCACCAACATAGGATATGTTAAATAAAAACAATGAACAAACATTAGCCGACACCAGTGGTTCCCAGCCTTTGTCCTCAAGGATCCACTTTTCTATCATTGACTAAACTGATGACCCCTGACTAAGTGACAGTTTTAATGGATATTCAATATTATAATCTGTGGATGACAAAAACAGTACAGAACAACTGATAAACTGTACAATTAACCCTCATGGTAAATGCAAGAACTGTTTGCTCATAACGCTGTTATAATTGAACATGTCCGCTGTTGGTGAATCCCAAATAAAAAAATATAGATAAATATAAGTACTTAAATACACACTTTATCCTACACTGAATATTTCACGTGACGTCATAATGCTGTGATGTACTTGGACGTTTGCATGCTTACAGATATGACTAGATAAGGCTTAAATGCTCTTTATATCCCATAACTCTCACTGCTGGAGGGGACCATAAAGTAGTTTTATCTACAAGATGGTGCACCACAGCCCTCCATTCTGAAAATGGTTGTTCACCCTCTGTAGAGCAAGAATGTGCTTACAAAATGTCTTAGGAATTACATAATGTAACATGTTGGTGTGAAGGTGTCACTAAAGGAAAGACTATAGAGATGACCAAAATAAATAAGGATTATCATATGGGAAGAATGGTCATTCACAGCAATCCACCCCTCCCTTACTTTGTGTACAGAGTAGATAATTTGATCATACCAGTGCCATAGGGATTGCCTGGAAAGTTTTCAGTAAAATTCAGAGAATTACTTACTCACTCCTCTCCCTCTCTCATGGGACATAAGGCTTTAATGAGCCTTTTTCTATTGCATTCAGTCGTTGGCAGCATATTGTGCCTCTCCCTATGACAGATTAATCTCCAGTGTCACAGTTCTGAGCAAGGTGGTTTTGGGCCTTCCAGATTTTCTTTTGCCTGTTGGTGTCCATCTTAAGGCGACTGTCGTGATCCGGCCCTTTTCCATTCTCAGCACATGACCTAGCCATTTCAAATGTCTGTGTGTGATTTCCTTGGTGATACTCCGGCTACCTGTTTTCTTGTACAGTTGAAGGTGGGAGATTTTGTTTGGTCAGAAGATCTGGCATATTCATCTGAGGCATCCTTTGTGAAAGACTTCCACTCTCCTCATGTTTGTTTTGACCACTTGCCAACTCTCTGAAGCGTACAGCAGCGCAGGCTTGACATTGCTGTTATACAAGAGCATCTTTGTTTTAAGGCTGTATTGCTTGGATCTCCAGATGGAACGAAGCTGGGAGAAGGCAACCTGAGCCTTACCCAGACAGCTTTGATGTCTTTTTGGGTCCCGCTGTCCTTACTGATAAGGCTGCCCAGGTAGAGAATTAGAATTACATTATATAAACACAGAATGTGGTTTGAGGGTGGAAGTAAAAGGTATAGAGTGTCACCACCGTGTGGTTTCTCTTCTGGTAGGAGTCAGGGTAAGGACCAGAGACATAAGGATTCATCCTCTGGGGAAACTAAATACTTGCAGAGAATGACATGGAAATCTGGATATTATTTTTGTGATAACTGATAATGAATAAGGTTTTTGAGCAACCCGAAGTGAGATACAGAAATCATTAGAATTCATCCTCTGGGGACCATGAGTATCCATACCTAATAACAAACTGGCCAATGCTTGTTTAGATATCTAACCCTGAACTGAAGTGTTGAATGTCATTAAATACAGCCTGCTATCAGTGAGCACAGTGCATGCTAAAGTGTTAGCATGGAGCCCACTATCTCAGTTCTCAAGGGTGGGATTACAGAAGGTCTTTTGTCTGTGAGTCTACTATAAGTAAGCCGTCATTTTGCTGTGAGAATGTGTTTGTGAGAGTGTGTGTGTGTGTGTCAGTGGACAGTGACACAGTGAGAAGTCCTCCAACCACAAACCACAGTAGTTAGCAGTTAGCATCAGAGGTGCCAGAGGGACGACATGAAGAGAATGTGAGCCACAAAATTTCCTCTCCTCTCACACTCTGATCCAAGCTTTCTGTTCCCCCTCCCTGTTTCCTCCCAACTCACATAAGAGAGACAATACGGTCTATGTTTCCTCCACTCACGCTCACCCTCTTTCACATTTGGTTTCACCCAACATTTTTGTCCTCTTTCCAACCATACTTGGCAAATTCCTTATTTTTCAGGCTGACTGCAGCCAGCACTTAACAGTATGGTGAATACTATCTGACATGTATTGCATTATGGGCTGTATGCTTATGTGATGGCTTTAGTCCTGCTGCTGAAAACAACAGTGATGCTCCAATATTCTTAAAAGCTTCTCCACTTTCCAGAAAACATCATGCAAAGCTGACACACACATTGACTACAAAAGCGTATTTGTGTTTGAGTTAAGAAGACAACTAAGCTATACCTCAGGCCTATATGGATATTAATTGTAATCCCATTGAATTGTGGGGGTTGTAAACTGCTGGTGTTATTCACAGTTGTTGATCTTCGCATTGTAAGAAGCATTTCATGACTGTGCTACTGTCAGGACAATCCCTTTATTTTTGTTCACAGCTCAGCAGCTTGTTGTTTTTATTTCTTTATTAATTCATAAATTCTGCATCACATTCTGTATTAAGCAAGCTCCATATCCTACCAGATAATATCTGCATTACAGTAAAAGCAGTAACAAAATACAATTTTTTACAGTCTAACTTTGGTTGTTTACATGTGGCTACATGACATAAATCCCTGATTTACTAACTGCAGTTGAAGGAGCTACCGCTCCAATAACATTTATAATTTTCATATCAGTAGGAATCGTTTGCCTGATATCAGACAGAACTGTGAACTCATTACACTCAGTTTCCATCTTCAGTCTGACATTATGTTCACTTCAACTGATTTCTTTGGGGAAGTGGGATTCAATTTTACCTATTACCTATTATTCCCCTCCCATTCACTTCAATTTAATGCAAGCAGAGTGGTGTACGAAACATTTGCTTCCAGTGGCAAAAGAAATTTGCATCTTTGCATCATAACAAGTTCAACTTTGGTGAGCTTTAACAGGTGAAGTCGCAGCCTCAACCAATTACAAAGAGGTTTACGTGGAGGATATTGTATAAAACTGGCCATTAAAAACACAAACTGCCCCACATGAGAGAAGCTGCCCGGATGGAAGTGAGTCAGATGGAAAATGCAATACCATCAAATTTAGTGGTATTTATTAGCAAGCTAGCTTACATTAGCTAGCTTTCCACTGGTGCCACCGCTAGCACTGCACACCTGGGTAGGCGATGGTCACTCGCCTGCAGTCGCTCATGTCAACCCGGTCTCACTCTGAAGTTGTCAAAATCCATCGCTTGGTCAGTGACTTCCGGCGATATACACCGATGAAAAAAGCCGTCCTTTCACATGAGCATGATACGCGATTGGTCACCGTTATTGTTTACCGGCACCTAGTGGCGTTAGGGGGAAACGTGGCGGGGCAATAACAAAAGTTAAGGCAGCGGAAGTCCAAGTAGGGCGGGTGGGAGGGGCGGTGGATGGGTCTAACAACCACCAACTTTCAAGCTGGTGTTCGCTTCCTGTAAGATTGTAAAGCCAAACCCTATTCTTCTTTCCTAAACCCAACCATGTGCATGTGTTTGCTCAATGTAAGCATGTGCATTTGTTGTTGAAGGAAAAAACCTCAATTCACAGTGTTGTACTGATGTAGTGCGTTTATTTTGAAAGAGACTATGCAAACTGTACATTTCCTGTAAAAATGGAAGTTTATTTTGAAAACAGACAATGCATGTAACAGGCAGAACTTGATAGGCGTTCCAAAATGTCAACAACCAACGCACGCAGGGTACCTTGCAGGGTTTCTGAATGTGGAAGGTCCATGAGTAAACGTCAATATGTGGTGAAGTTTTGGTCAGAGTGTGTTGCTCATGTATGACCGTACCCTGAAACTTTCATCATTTTAAGTCCACACTGATGTGTTGCTATGCTAACATACCTGTTTTGCTGGGGTTTTAAGAGTTGACTGGAGCAAAATAAAAACAAACTACAATGTCAGGCGATATTGAGAAGACATGTTGATTAAGAACAGCCTTGATAGCAGCGACCATCTTGCCTACAGTGCTCGCCATTGTTGGTTATTACTCTTCATTGGTTCTGGTGCTTGACAACAGCATTAGTCCTGCCTGTGATACTGATTGGCTAATCAAGTCCCACCCACGGTGCTTATTGTCAACTCGAAATTGGTGAAAAGGGCACACTCAAAGGTCTGGACCCAGGCAAGCCTATCATTGCTTTTTTGGCCGATAATATAAATGGTCTGTGCTCCTTTTTAAAGATTGCATTCTGCATTGACAGGCATGCAGGTTCTTTATCATATAGATGCAGCGGCCTGGAGGCTCAGTTTTTTCTGTGAGTGGAGGTACAGCTTGCATGTAATAAGTGAAGAACAGTCAAAGAAGGATCATGCTACAAACAGGAGGCCATATGGGAAGCATGGTTGACTAAGCCTTCTGCTGGATTGACTTCAGCACACGCAGTTTGCGAGGGTCAGTTTTGCATCAGTCCTCTGCCTCTTAAAAGCATGTGCTGATATGTGCATGTGCATGCACTTCATTGAAGGTGGGAGGTAGTGGAAAAAGTGTTTAAGTAACATGGATCTATCGAAACCTGAATGACAGCAGAGTTGAGTACACCACAAATACATGTGCAGGACAGTTGTCTGAAGAGACCTTTGTCACAGCACTGTGACTTGTCATGAACAGGAGAAACACAGGTGTTTCTAATAACATTAACCATGGCTCTGTTTCATTGAAGTGTCCCAGTAAGTCATGCCAGTGAGCCATCATGCACAATAAATGCAGCCTAAATGGAATGCAGCCAGCATCAGGGATAATGATTACACCTGTGCTTTTCCTGCTATGACATGTCCGCTGTGAAAAAAGGCCTATTAGTTCAAAAACAGAGGACAGGATTAAAGTTGCAACTGTGTGATTATTGATCCTGAACTTAATGCACTATAGCAACCGGACTCTTAGGACAATACTTATACAAGGGAATGGTTTGATTATTTTAAAAGCTCATTTATTGTTTCAAAATTGAATCTTTTTCTCAGTGTAGTACAAACAAGCTTTTTGCACACACAGCATAAGAAAATGTACAGCTGAAACAGTTCAATTACTCAATTGACAGAAAATGAATTGGCAGCTATTTTGATCATTTTTCATGCAGAAATACCTAACATTTCATGGTTCCCACCTCTCAGATGTTACTTACTGCTATTTAATTATTTGTTTTTGATACGTTTGATATCACATGCATTATGATGGTGTCACTTTGGGCTTTGGGTAATTTTCACAGGCATTTATTGTAATTTTTTCTGAATTTCTACAAACCAAACCGTTTAAAGATCTAGTGTGAAGATTTAGTGGCATCTGGTGGTAAGGTTGCAGATTGCAACCAACTGAAACCTCTCACATATACCAAGCATGCAGGGGAACTATGATGACTGATTATGCAAAAATGCGAATGGCCCTATCTAGAGCCAGTGTTTGGTTTGTCCATTCTGGGCTACTGTAGAAACAACATGGCGGACTCTGTGGAATAGGTGATTATAACTAATAAAAAGACATAGACTATAGTTATTAAAATATTATATTATTTCTTCCAATATATCCCCCTAAATCCTACAGACTGAACCTTTATTTGAGAAAATAAACATCAAATCAAATCAAATCAAATCAACTTTATTTATATGGCACTTTTCATACAACAGTAACACAAAGTGCCTCACAGAGGTTAAAAACAACAAAGATCCAAACAGAAAACAAAAAGAAAAGAGAAAACCCAACCCTCCCACCCAACAAAAAGCTATTTAGCTCATAAAATTGAGTTAGTAGCTAGGTAAGAATGATCTAAAACAGAGACATAAAATGCATCAAAACTAAAACCTATAGGCTAACTAAAATAACAAAAGATAAAGGTTAAATGAGATAAGAACGTAAAAAGAGGAAGGGTAAGAATATAAAAAATAAATAAAAAATAGATAATAGATGGATAAATCGGTTATAAGAGGAATTTAAAATAGATAAATAAAGAGATCAGTTAAAAGCCTGATTAAAAAGATGAGTCTTGAGCCTCTTTTTAAAAACATCAACAGTCTCTGCAGCTCTGAGGTTCTCCGGCAGGCTGTTCCACAATCGGGGGCCATAATAATTAAATGCCGCCTCCCCGTGTGTTTTAGTCCTAACTTGTGGTATGGTTAAAAGGCCGGTGCCGGAGGACCTCAGGGTCCGCGAGGGTTGATATGGTAAAAGCAGGTCAGATAAATAAGAAGGCCCAAGACCGTTAAGACATTTAAAAACTAATAAAAGAACCTTAAAATCGATCCTGAAGCGCACAGGGAGCCAATGCAGCAATTTTAAAACTGGTGTAATGTGCTCCCGCCCTCTGGTCCTCGTCAGCACTCGTGCAGCTGAATTCTGTAATAATTGTAGATTTGAGATACTCTTTTTGGGAAGACCAGAGAGCAGGGCATTACAATAATCTAACCTACAGGAGATAAAAGCATGCATCAGCACCTCCGTGCTGGCCTGAGAGAGAAACGGGCGGACTCTGGCTATATTCTTAAGGTGGTAGAAACCTGCCTTTGTTATGTTTTTAATATGTGGAATAAAACAGAGCTCAGAGTCAAAAATCACACCCAGATTTTTTACAGATTGTGTTGGTTTAAAATCCTGTAGTTTTGGTAAAAGTTTCTCTCTCTGGCCTTCAGGACCAATGACTAAAACCTCTGTTTTGTCCTGGTTGAGCTGCAGGAAATTCGCTGCCATCCATGACTTTATATCTAAAATGCAGTTAAAAACGGCATCAGTTGGCCCTGTGTCATCAGGAGACACGGCGATGTACAGTTGCGTATCATCAGCATAACTATGAAAGCTGATGCCGTGCCTCCTGATGATGTCCCCCAGAGGAAGCATGTAGAGATTAAAAAAGTTGGACCTAAAATTGACCCCTGGGGGACCCCACACTTTATCTCATGGGTTCCTGAG
>NC_065509.1:7576010-7576679 GCF_006386435.1 Epinephelus moara | reverse complement strand
TGATGCCGTGCCTCCTGATGACGTCCCCCAGAGGAAGCATATAGAGATTAAAAAGAGTTGGACCTAAAATTGACCCCTGGGGGACCCCAAACTTTATCTCATGGGTTCCTGAGGAACATGTATCCATACTTACAAAGAAGTGTCGATCAGTAAGGTAAGAGACAAACCAGTTAAAAACAGTGCCAGAGAGGCCGACCAGGTGCCTCAGTCTATTTAATAAAATGTGATGGTCTACTGTATCGAAGGCGGCGGTTAGATCCAATAGTACCAAGACTGTGAGTTTATGGTTATCTAAATTGCACCTGATGTCGTTTAAAATCTTTAAAAGGGCTGTCTCGGTACTGTGGTTCATCCTAAAACCAGACTGATACTTCTCTAAAGTGCTATTTGTATTTAAAAAATCATTTACTTGGTTAAAAACCAGTTTTTCTAAAATTTTGCTTAAAAATGGTAAGTTAGATACAGGTCGATAATTATTAAAAATGTTGGGGTCTAAATTGCTCTTCTTCAGAAGGGGCTTCACCACCACCATTTTCAAGGAGGCCGGGAAGACACCTGTCTGAAGAGAGCAATTCACCATGCACAGTAGCTGTTTCTCAAAGAATCCATAAAATGTTTTAAAAAACGGTGTGGGAATTGGGTCTAAAAGGCAGGTTGTGGGCTTTACTT
>NC_065509.1:7562611-7570695 GCF_006386435.1 Epinephelus moara | reverse complement strand
CCTGGGTCGTGGCGACGGTGGTAAAATCCAGGAGGATCTTTTCCCTCTCCTTGAGGTCGGCCTGCAGTCCGGAGATGCTCTCCCTCAGTTTTGACAGGGTTGGGAGGCAGGACTCACACACCGCCAACATACCTGCGGCCTGTGCTGGAGATCCGTTCTCCGGGACACAGTATCAACACACGGAGGTGAGTTAAAATTTTTACCCTCGGTCGTGGGGCCGAAATGTCCAAGGGGACCTTCCCCAATTTTAAGGGGGCAGTCCGCTTCAGGTGGTGAGTTGTAGGTCTCCCACAGTTAAATGATTTTTAAAAGTTGGCGCCTCGCTAATGCGGTTTGGCTGGCGACTTCCGCGTTCACTTCTGCGGTAGTCTATGATCCGTGACAACCACAGGCCCGATGGCTTAACACCTTAGTCCATGTTTAAAAAGTACATACAATAAAAGCTGAGAGCAAGTGGTTCGTTAATAAAAGAAGCGAGAAACTGGATTAAAAGCTGTGTTTTACCAGACCGAAGTGGCGGGGAAACCAGTGACGCCACGCATGCGCATCGGACAAACATCAGATTAATTTATAATTAAAGTAATCATTAGTTAATATTTCATAATGAACTCAACCAACTACAAAGGTAAAATCCCTCTTTTACATCCTGCTCTTCTACTGAGGCGAAATGCCCTGTCTCGCAATGTTAAAGGTGTACTGTACAAACATTTTACATTACTGTTTTTAAACAATATCACCAGCGAAAGTGAAAGTCAACTAGGGGTGGGGGAAAAAATTGATACAGTATAGTATCACGATATTTTTTTGTGTGGCAATATTGTATTGGCATACAGTGCCAAGTATCAATTTTTTTATTGTATTTATTATTAATATTACAAATACAAATTAAACTTAAGGTAGCCTACTAGAATGATATAATCACTTGCTTTTCAGTCCACTCGGTGAAAAAAATGACAGAGATGAGATGAACAGACTGAAAACAGATGTTGATAAAGTTTTTCTTTGGGGACATAATTTACAGTTAAAAAAAGGTAATAAATCGCAATATATTTAAAATTGCAATAATATTGTATTGTGACTTAAGTATCATATATCGTATATCGTATCGTGGATCCTCTGGTGATTCACTAAAGCCAACCACAGATTCAGTCTCATTCGCAGTATCTGCGTTTTAGTGCTGTGTCTGCGATTTTTTTGCTTACAGTCTGGCACCTGGTTGCTTTTTTGTTTTATAGAGTCCCAACCTCATCTGAGTGCTGTGCCCAAGAACGTCCCGAAACCTGCAAAATAAGATGAAAAATAAGAAAATACAGGCAGAGGGCAGACTCTCTGACTCCACCACACACTGAGAGTGGGTTATAAATGATGACTGAGAGGGATTTGTTCTGTATTGTTTTTTTTATGAAAATCCTGCGGAGTATACTTTTAACAAAAGTGAAAAATAATTTGAGTATCTGCCACGTGATTTGGATCTGCTCCATAATTTAATGGGTTCTTCCTTGCTCCACCTTCCACCAAGTGTCATGAAAATTGTGCTGGTAACTTTTCCTTCCTGGTGACAAACAAACAAACATCAACATAACCTTGTTGGTGGGGGCAATAGTTATCTATAATATATCATAGTATTACAGTCACAGGGAAGATTCTTTTGCATTCAGTATTTTTACTTTTAATGCTTACCTTTTCATATTCATACTACAGGCTTTTACTTAGGAATATTTTGTGCAGGACTTTTACTTGTAATGGAGTATATATTTAAAGTGTGGTATTAGAACCTATACTTAGGCAAAGGATCTGAATTCTTCCTCCACCGCTGCAGTTAAGGAGGGGCTCTTGGGTCTTTAGCTTTCCTTCTGGAAATGAATTAGTGGCCTCATTTTACATTTAGTGAGCGCTCACACAGGCTGCAGAGCCGTTATGCAGCAGTAGTTTTGGTGTGTAGTCTAATTTCTTTCTTTCAAATCACATCGTTAATGAAACAGCACATATTCTGTGATAAACTTATTAGCTGTCACTAACTGTGAGATGGTGATCTGCCTGTGATTTGTCTCCATGAATAGATGTTTTGACTCAATTACAATTCATTAAAATACAGAGAATAGACTTGCTGGAAAATTGCAGATGGATTATGTAGGATACTTGGATGACATAAAGTTAACCCTCAAAGTTCAAAAGTGCAACAGTGATTTATCATCACTGTTTATTCAGAGCTAGAATAAAAACAATAGAAGAAGTGTATGTGCAGCCTGTTTTCCCCCTGGATTCCTCCTGTCTGTAGCATATTGCAGATGTATTATAGATGACGTCTTGTATTAAGCAGTGGTGAAAGTAGACTTGAGTTCCTGCTGGTGCAATCCTCTATGTCTGAATCATCACTTGGGCTTGTTCTAACTTTATCCACCACTCTGTTTGTCTGCTTCCTCTCAGATATTTGTGGAACTGTTCCTTTCCCCCATTCCCAAAAGTTTCACTTTAAACAGTGGCAATTTTAAAGGAATGGTTCAATTTTTTTGCTGAGAGTGACATGAGAAGATGTGAGACTGCTTGAAGATATGAAATGTATTTGTAAGCCTCAGAGGTGTTGGTGGGTGGATTTTGGAAAGAGCTAGAAAAGCTGTTTCCTCCTCTTTCCAGACTTTATGCTAAGCTAACTGGCTGCCGGCATCAACTTCATTTATAGACATGAAATTGGTATCAATCTTCTCATCTAACTTTCGGCAAGAATGCAAAGGGGGATTCACTTGGGGGCTCGCCAATCATTTCTAATTTCAGGTCCCCTTGCATGTTAATTGGGATCTACTACTGTCTCAGTCAAATCTCATTTCCAGGACTTAGTCAGTGGCCCTCGGTATGTGATTCCAATGCATGAGGCACCCTTTAGCATCAGTATGAGATGCACCGGGTTCTCAGCCAACTCCAATGTAAACCCATCTGGGTCATTATTAGATGTTTAGAGCAAAAGACATAGTATAAAGAGCACGAAAGGGTGGGCGGGAAGGGTGGCGGTTGGGCCCAACAGGCACAGGACTATGACCCGAGAGAAAGGTGTTCGTGTCCATGTCGTTAGACCTGGGTATTCAGCCCTGGTTCTTTTAAGCCTCCTTTTTTTTTTTACTAAAAAAGCACTTAGTTTCCAACTTAAAATCCACGGCACGGGAGCCCAACAGACAGCAGCGCACGCAGCACAGCAGCACAGCAGCACAGCAGCACAGCAGCACACAAAACACTCACTGTCACACGAGTTTACATGGCATATGCCCATATATGGGCAGTCAGAATGATAACTTGTTACAATTTTCAAGTGCAACGTCAGTAGGCTACTCTGTATTACAATTGTATTTATTGTGCATACTGGTGGCCAGCACCAAGTCACCGCGTTTTACTTAGTCTTGTAGTAAGTATGGATATTAGACGATTTTTTGGAAAAAAACAAAAAGGCAGCACACCATCTAAATGTGAAGCAGATTTTCTCTTCTGTGCTTTGGAGGCTCTATCTCTGCAACAGATTGGTCGATTTGAGTGATTGACACCTCGTTAGATTCGTTAGAGCCAATATAATGATGCTATATCCACCAAAATGAGATTGACAGGACTGTCAGCCAATCAGAGTCAGCAGAACGCCATTGTGGGGGAGGTGCCGGCTGCTGTATGCGGTCATTGCTATGGTTCCCTCCAGGTGCATGTTGGTCTAACAGGATTTACCGTGTTTTACCGGCAGAATAAATGTTTCATGGCAAAACAACAAAGGTAAGAGACATTTTACAACTATCGTTCGGTGAAACGATTTTTGTTGTTGTTCTTTGGCCTCTATCTCTCTGATGCTTTGGTGTAGCATGCTTTGCCGCATGTAAAAATGGTTTATACAGCCTTGTAGCCCAGGTTCTGCTGTTTAATTTGATGTGCAACATCACTATATTCTTCGTGATCAGTGCATTGTTTCACACTGTTTTCAAAGTCGTTCTCAAAGTCCCCCAGTTGGGGGATTATCAATTTGGGTAACCCACTAATAGAAGACGAGTGCTCATTCTTTGTCAAAATTCTTTGTCAAAATACGTTAAAATCACGTGTTTAACAGGGAATTATTCAAAATTTGTTCCCCAGACCCCCGGTTAAAAAAATTGTTCCTACTTCAGGGCTAAAGCCCCAGATGTTTTCAACTCCTGACGCCCCTGGTGTCCAGTGTGAAACTAAAAGTCAGTATTGAGTGATTTGGTCAGATCAGTTGTTAGTCACGTCAACCAGGATCTTTTCCTAACCCTAGCCAAGTAGTTTTGTTGACTAACCCAAACTGCCGATTCTGTACGAGTCACATGAAGTCACATGACTAATGTCAACCACAATCTTTTACTAACCACACCAAATGTGTTTGTTGCCTAAACCTAACCACCAACCTTGTCTCAGTCACATGAGCTGACTCACGTGAGTCAACTGACATGAATAACATAATCCATAATCTTTTTCAAAAAAACACCAAGTGGTTTTGTTGTTAAACCCAACCGCCAACCCCATCTAAGTCACATGAATCGACTCAGGTGACTTACTGCTGATCCTGTCTGCATCAAGATCCATCAAACTTCTGCATCAGGTTACAATGCAAAAGCCATCATTATAACTCCTGGGGCTTCTGCCCATGTTTTAAAACATGATGAGTAGGGATGAGATCTTGTTGGGTATTTTAACTTCATCCATTAACCCTTTTTTCTAAACCTAACCAAGTCATTTTGTTGCCTAATGCTAAAATAGTTTTTGTGATGAAATCATGTTTCCTGTAAGCATAAAGGTTTATTAGAAAATACACAATGTAACATGCAGAGCAGACTTGTTGAGATGCTAAAGGGGTACCCAGAGCATCATAGTTTGAAGTGTTGGGCCACTTACCAAGCAGCCATATTGGACAAGTTGAGAGTGAGAACATGTTCACTGTCTGTTAGGCTGCACAAATAGCAAAATAAATGTGTATGTTAATTGTAATATACAACATAATCTTATTGTGGGTTGTCATACACATTTTTGTCTCTGGGCATTAGGCTTTTGGTCACACTGAGGTTGAACAGTGCTGCTGTTGTATTTTGTTCTGTGAGGAATATGTGAGACAAAGTAAGACAAATATAGTGCATTTCTTTAACTACTCATGTTTGTTTTCTTGATAAAGAATATCAAACACTATATTGTGAGACTGCAAACTTATATAGTCATAGCATTAAAGCAAGTGTGTGTGTGTGTGTGTGTGTGTGTGTGTGTGTGTGTGTGTGTGTGTGTGTGTATACTAAGTTGGTGAGAAACCTCAGTCTAGAGTCACTCTGGGAGTTTATGGCTCATACACTTTTCAACAAGCTGTCCTCTGTCCCTCTGTAACACTCATCTCTGCATCACTCCATCTTTTTCTCTGCTTTCTATTCATTTGTAGCTCAATCCCCCTTATTAAATCTCTCTCTCCCTCCCTCTCACTAAGTCTCTCTCTGTCTCTCTCTCTGGTCCCTGCTGGCAGTGAGCTCTAATGAGAAAACACAGGGGACCAACAGAATAATTAGGTTAACGTAGATTTGCATGTCCCCGTTCTCTCTCTCCACACACACACACACACACACACACGCACTCGCATGCGTACAGACAGACACACACTTTGTAAATATGATTATTGCTGAAGGAGGGACAGTTCAAGCCTGTGTGTGTGTGTGTGTGTGTGTGTGTGTGTGTGTGTGTGTGCGTGCATGTGTGCATACTGTACACATATGCATCTCCATGTGCAGATCTGTGTGTTTGTGTGCGTGTGTGTGTGTGTAGATGTGTCACAACATGCTACCCTGCACCTTATCACTCTCTCTCTCACACACACACATACACATACACACACACACACACTCTCTCTCTCTCCAGGGACTAACAGATAGCACCCATTACTGTCAGGCTCATCTGCCTCTAATTGGCTGTGATCGGAGCCCGTCGCCCCCGGAGGGCGGGGCCTCAGATTCAATTAAACCGTGTGATTGGTCCCTTTAAATATTTAATGTCCAGGACTAAAAACAGCCAAGGCAACACTTCCTGGAATCAAACTCACTATGACCTATGTCGACAGAGTTTGTCTTTGTGCCTTTAGTCTATTTGTATCAATGCGTGGACAGTGTATGTTTGTCTCTCTGGATCTGTGTGTGTGTGTGTTTTTCACCTTCTTTCATTTTATTTTAGCCTATGTATATGGATGCATGTATACCTACACTAGTGTTTATGTGTGTCTTCTGATTTAATCTGTGTGCTGAAATAGAGTATAAAAAACACTATGTGTGGGTGTGTGTGTGTTGTCCCATTTGAATTTATGTCAGTGTGTGT
This sequence comes from Epinephelus moara, assembly GCF_006386435.1. NCBI lineage: Eukaryota > Metazoa > Chordata > Actinopteri > Perciformes > Serranidae > Epinephelus > Epinephelus moara. The sequence continues at coordinate 7,564,368 of NC_065509.1, read as the reverse complement.
AAGTGAGTGGGTGTATGCGTGTGAATGTATGCACGGACAGTCGGCAGTTATATTTTGCTGTGTCTATACACACTTAAAGTGTGTTTGAGTGGTTTATCTTTTTGTGTGTTTATGTGTGTGAGTATGCTTGTGTGTGTGTGTCCCAGTTAATCCGGCAGGCTCAGGGGAGAGTGACTGGAGCCATCAGAGGCTTTTCTCCTCATCCAGTCAGTCCCACAACAAACACACACACACACACACACACACACACACACACACACACACACACACACACACACACACACACACACAGATTGCTCTGGTCTACCGACTATCAGCAAGACAAGAAAAAAAGGGAGGCTTCACTCCTGATGCCACTTAATGAAACATCTTAATTCTAAAAACACACACACACACACACACACACAAACACACTTAGAAAAAGAGAGGGAGAGGAGGGGATACTAGGCAAAACAAAGAGTCAGGGGATATGGAGAGACACAAACCAAACTTGATTAAGAAAACATCGTATTTCGAAATGTCGGCTAGCTTCACCTGATGTAGTCTGACAATGTAAAAGATGTCAAAAACAACTAAGCAGAGGAAGAGTGAGTGGGAGGGAGACAGCGAGAGATAGACGACAGTAAGAAGGGAGTGGGAGGTAAAGAAGAAAGGAAGGATGAAGGAGGAATAGGTGGATATAATGCAGACACACTGTACTATAGAGCACAGGGGTATAAAGAAGAGAGGAGGTGACAGCAAGAAAGACTGAAAGAATATGGATGGACAGATGAATGAAAAGATGGAGAGACTTTGGATTACTGGACTATCATATGATAGACAGTGCCCCAATGTCTTTTAACCATATCACTTAATTCATCATACACGATGATCCATTAAGCCATCGTTAGCTCAGCAGTTATGGTGCAGTACCAGGTCCATTTGCTAGTAATGGAGGGAAGAAAATGTCTAGATAGGGAGTGTCAGTTTTAAAAAAAAAAGTGTAATATAATATATACGTTTACTTTCAGTATTGATCGGATCAGGCTGGTTTTTGCCACTTGGAGGCAGAATTTTGCAACAAGCTAAAAATCACATTATGGCCTTATGAGACTGTCATCCCAAAACAAATGATGTTACCAGTTGTTTCAGTAAGTCCCCTGAAACAAAATTGTTTAAATGACAGTGCCCTCTTCTGGCTGTAATAATTATCATGGGAAGGAAAGGAGGAAGTCAGGTGACTATATTATAGAGCGACAAAGTCTGCACAGTGACAACCTGTTCTCATTCCCAACTTGTCAAATACTGGCACTTGTTCAGTGAACCTCGGCATTTGATGCAGACACCCTTTAGTGACAGTATGAGACGCACTGGGCAGGGGCATTTTTTTGATGCTCTGAGCAACTGCCATAATATAAAGAACAAGAAAGTCTGCATAGGGCAGGCAGAAGGGGAGGTGGATGTGTCAAACAAACTCCAGAGTTTCACCCAGGAAACCACTGTCCGTGTCCCATCTAAAGCAATAAGTCAGTCTAGTTATTTTTATAAAATTTTGGTGTGCTAGTATGTGTAGCATATTACGCTAGTGACGTGACACATTGTTTTTTTCCTTAAAGGGAAATTTCGGTTTATTTCAACCCATCTCCTATCGTCCTAAATTTGTTTCAAGTCACTAGTGACATAGAAATAATAGTTAGCATGTTAGCCGTTAGCCTAGATACAGCCGTAGCGTCAGACCTGTTAAAACGTAATTGAACGGGCATCCTTTCAAGTGCAAA
>NC_065509.1:7548451-7562016 GCF_006386435.1 Epinephelus moara | reverse complement strand
CAAACATGGCACCACACCGGTAAGGTAAGACAACACATTTACATGTCGTTTTCTATATGTTCTCTGACATTTATCCTAACGATATGAGGCGGTCTTTGTGGAGAAAAAGCTTGTTTAGTGGACTAACTTTGCACTTGAAGGTTGCCCGTTCAATTACGTTTTAACAGGTCTGACGCTACGGCTGTATCTAGGCTAACAGCTAACATGCTAACTATTATCTCTATGTCACTAGTGACTTGAAACAAATTTAGGACGATAGGAGACGGGTTGAAATAAACCGAAATTTCCCATTAACCTAAACATATGCTTTTATTGCCTAAACTTAAGGAATAAAACCTTTTTTTTTAACCTATGTTCTTAGATTATTTTGAAAAGACACAATGCATGTAACAAGCATAAATTGACACGGTGTCTTGAGTGTCCAAAACTGATGCTTGAGTGGTACCTGAGCCTCATAGTTTGAAGTGTAGACGTAACAGTCGGTTTTTGACAAGTTGGGAGTGAGAAAGTGTCCGTAGTGATGAGGTTTGCTTGGATGGACCAGTCAACATTGGTTTCTTTTAACCATGACCATAATTGTTTCCTAACCTTCAGCTGGTGTTTATTATTGTTCCCATGATGACAAAGGTCTCCTAGCCTTAACCAACAAGAACGTTTAATCCCAAAACAAGATTTTTTTCCCAAAACCTAACCAAGTGGTTCTTGTGTCTAAAGCTGACCAAACCGTAATCCGTGGGCAGTGCTGTCGTCTCATAACATAACAAATTTGGGTGTCAGATCAAAAAACACTTATGTGTATTATAAAGGGCATGGGCATGGAGGACTAAATCTGCCTTATTGATGTCCTTAAATGTGTTAATAAGATATTTTTGTGTTATCGCAAGGTGTATTTTTGCCATTAAAGCTAGGTCAGCAGCTGTCCCTGCTTCCAGTGTTTTTGCTAAGCAAGGCTAAGTCTGTCCATGACCTCTCTCCCTACAGAGATGATTATACATGTTGAAGAGGGGTGGTATCGGTACTCAAAGCCTTTAAGGCATTGACCTAAAACCCAGTGCCAAGTAGTATCGCAACGTTTTCAGTCAAACGATGCCTGCATTAGATCTCGTTTGCACAGGTGGTCTAATCTCGAACGCTCCCAACACCCCACTGTAGGAATGCACGATGTAGGATATTACAATATGCTGTTATAAATCAACTTATATGGCTGATAACTGATACTGATTTCGATAGATCCACTTTTTTCCCTACCTAATTAAAGTGATCATTCTTCTGGAGTAGAATTAACATCATATTATGCATACACACTCATATTGTGATGGCCCACCAACAGATGGAGACATGAAATACAATGCTTTTCAACGTATGGAATATTCCTTCATTGTACAAAAGTGGAAAAATTATGTTGGCCGATTCTTCATTTTAAGGCCAACATTGGCCAATATGGTGCAGATATTATTGTGCATCCCTATCCCCCTGACCCAGCGGGGTAGGGATGCACATTGATTATCACTAATAATAACTTTCTGTTGCTGCTTCTGGAGCCGCCCTCCTCCGGGCAAACAATCAGTTCAACGTTTGCCTTTTTAGCTTGAGCTACCGCAGTAGCAGCAGCTAGCACCTTCCACCATGGTGTTAAACGGCTGAAATGGCTTGACTCTATCATTATACCTGCTAATTACCCTTAAGTAATATAAGCCATGTGATGCTAACAGTCAGCCCTGTCACTGTTGGTGTGGGGCTGGGTGGATTCCCGCAATTGTCCCAAACTCAGAGCAAAGTAGAGAGAAGGACTCAGTGCACAAACTTGCTATTTTTGAGAGAGACTCTCATTCACCTGTTCTATAGTCTGTATATACAGACTCTACATTCACTGAATGAATGTAGGCAAACCCCGGAGATCTTGCCTCCAGAAGAAGAGCGGAAGAGCCCTGGTTTCCGGTTGTAGGCTGTTTGTAGTCCGTGTGATATTGACCAATCACGTTTGAGCCGGCTGCAGTTGTTGCCAGGTTAAACGGTCCGTGCAGTGAACTAACGAGGTGGAACATAATTCGCGTCACTGCAAACTCTGAATCCATCGCAATGGTTCAGCCTATTTACTTAAATATAAACGGAGGTCGGAAACGGAAATTCGCCTCCTCCGCCCAAATCAAACCGGAATGCCAAAAAATCGGGGGTCTGCCCCCAGAGGCTGTATCGCCATCTGCTGGAAGTCAGATGCCAAATACAGTCGATGGGTTCCGAGAATTCCTGTTCTATTTTGTTCTGAAAATGTCGGCATGCATCCTGGTTTTTGAGGACATTAAATGAGGTGCAGACTAGAGCCCTGCGCGGGACTGTTTTCTTCATCCCGCTCCTGCCTGCTGCCGCTGAATTTCTGACCATTACTGCCTGCAACCGCAACGTGTGTGTTACACTCCCGCCCGCTCCCGCAATGTGTATGTCCACTCCCGCCCGCTCCCGCAAAACTCTGAGAATTTATGCCCGCACAATAATAGAGATGCATTGATTTTGTGTCTTCTCCCGTCCCGCAGGAGAAAACACGTCATTTTATAGGCTATTAATAAAGAGATTCATGGGGTTGTTTGTTTCGTTTCCCTGGCCTGCATGTCTTTTGACGCACTGGTCAGGAATAGCGCTCCTATTTCGTTGTTTTCATTTAGTTTTTAATGAAATAAAGGCTGTTTCATATTCTATTCTCCTCCTCTGTATTTTATTTATTTTTCTACCTTTATATAATCACGCAGTGATTGAGGTTAAGGTCTCTTTTCTAAGAGAGACCTGAATAAGAAACATTAATGAGATAAAGATAAAGCCTATGCTCAATAACACCGGCATCATCACGCCTCTTTAAGTAATTAACAAATATCAACGCTCAGTGTGCCTTCAGACCTTGTTTGAGCTTCTTTTCCACATCATTTGTTAACTCCTTCCTGTCGCTATAGGCTATTTCCCGATCCCGATCCCACATCGTTTTTTTTAGCTGCCCGTTCCCGCCCGCAGCAAAGTTCAAACCGCCTGCTCCCGCAAGATTTGGGTTGGGTTCCGCGGGACCCGGCAGGACCCAATCCCATTGCAGCCCTCTAGTGCAGACTTTCATCTCTGTCACCAGTGATGAGGAAATACAGTGAGTGCTGGACGGAGCAGTGAGTGACAACAACCTGCCCATGTAAGAGTACTGTTTGCAGTTTAAATGCTAAACAAAGCTAGGGTCTAGGTACCATTACTGCTGTCATAATTTAGATTTTAAATGATACCTAACCTTAATGGTGAAAATGGAGTGATTTTTGCATCATTTAAAAAAGAGATTTACCATAAATTAGTAGCTTCCCTGACGTATTTGTGCCATGACGCCTCATATTTATCAAACCTTTACCACATTATGGACACATATGCATATAGCACACAGATTTGCCCAGTCCATGTAAGCAGAAGAATAACAAAATATTTACTGTAACTGTGACATGTTTGATATACTGGATCTCTGAACAGGAACCAGAGAAAAAACGGAGAGTGCAGGATATTGGTGGGTCAAACTTAACTAGTGCAAGACATTTAAACAATCAAAGGAATTGAAAAAGAAATACAACTTTACATTTTTTTTGTAATATTATATACTAGACCCAATGATCAGATCTCCCTATCTTTGTCTGTGATGAATCCACAGTGTGTCTACATGACATCATCATTGATTTCATTTTCATGGCTCTGACAATCAGAAAGTGATGATGTCATTCTTTCTCAAAAGAGAGCTTCCCTTTGCTAAGAGTAAAGGAACCCTCATAAATATTTCTCCTGTCCTGCTGTGAGGAAGACAGATCTTTAGTTCAGCTAGAACTTTGACCTCCACTCCCAGGAGGGACTATTTCTTGATTGAGCTGTATGTATTCTATAGCTAAGACACTTAAGGCCAAAACACACCGGCAGCGTACGACGCGCGTCAAAACAGCCACCCCCATTATTTTCTATTTACAAACCCACACCGGCGGCTGCTCGACGCGCGTTGACGTGCCGCGCCGCGGCACTTTACGCTATTGTCCTATTTTTCCAGCGTCGCCGCCCTTGAAAAAGCGCTATTTTGTACTTCCCAGCCTAGCGGACTGGAGTGTGCAATAGAAATCCGGTTGACGCCCCGCAGCGCAACGCTTTTTGTGTGTGTTGGAGGCGGCACTTGACTCACGTCAATGACGCCGCCGTCATATGACGCTGCCGGTGTGTTTTGGCCTTTAGGCTGTACAGTGTGACAGTGCAGCTCCATTGATGTGAATGAGAGGAATTTGGTTTAACAGCTTGTTTACACAACACTCTCCCACAGGGTACTTTAAATGTTTGGCTTTAGACTTCCATTGGATGGATTTAGAGATGACTGAGTAACCCTGATAACCTTGCCAGCAGAAGTCTCCAGACAAAACTCTAAACAGATAGAAAAAACATAGACTCTGTTTAGGCTCTTTTTTGTTTCTTAAAGATAGAGTTTAAAAAGAAATTGTGTTTTATTATTTGATTAATTCAGATAAGTGCTTATAAGATTATATATTTTTTTGGCAATTAAATTATAAATATATTTTTAAGGACTGCAAGTGGCAGTCAGAACCAAATTGAAGCAGAAAATAAAGCAGAAATTTTCAGACAACATCTGGTACAGGCCATGGTATAATCTGAATACAGATTCTTTTTGTGACATTATACAAGTTTTGGTCATACTGCCCAGCACTAAGTGACATTATACATATATAACTCAAAATAACTTGCTGACTATTGGTTTCACACAGGACACAAGCCCTGGTCTCCGGGGTCAAAGTCCTGTGCTTTTTATGGTTACATGCAAGTTCTGCAAATCATACCACCACATAGGTTGTTCGTTCCTTCCCTGTAATACGATCCACAGCTTTTCCTAACTTCTTAAGCGCCCCTACTGGTTAGGTTAAGTTTAGGAAAAAGAGTCATGGTAAGGCTTTGTCATGTAACATTACTTACGCAATGTGATGGCTATGTAGGTTTTGTAAGTTTCTGATGCAACTTTTGGTTTCACTTGGGAAACACACCCCGTTCTTCTTTGTTAAAGTCCTGCGTTTTTTATTTAACTCTACGTCACCTGGCTTCCTCCTTTGCTCCTGTCATAAATACTACAGCTACTAGAGAACATCACCAACAATAAATGTAATAAGCTTCTTGTACAAATGACCTATGGTATCGTTTTGGGGAGAGGACAGTCTCTGAGTAGGACATGACTCTCAAGACAACAGGTCAGACAACAGGGAGTCCCCTTACTAAAATATGATAAGATACAAAGTAGGAGACTGGCAACAAAGGCTTGCCTATTATATAAACCTGTTACAATTAAGCTGGTTTCCACCAAACACTTTCAGTATGGTACCTCTGAAACCAAAAGTAACCCTTCAGACATGGCACCTAGACTCTAGATCCGTTTAGAGTTTCCATTGCAAACAGTACTCCTCTGTATTTCCTCGTAAACGGTGACACAGATGGAAGTCTGCACCTCCTTTATCATCCATAGAATGGGGTTGCACACCAACATTTTCCGAACAAAAAAGAACAGGCTGCAGTGAGAGTCTCTCTCCATAGAGAAAATAGGAGGTTTGTGCATTTAGTCCTTCTCAAGCAAGCACAGGGGTTTAGTGTTGCGGGAGCCCACAGGAATGATACCCCGCTACGTTTTTTTCTCCTATTGAGGATTAGAATATATGCAGTTCACATAATCTGGTCAAAATGAATATCTATTTATTAACACTTGAAGATCCACTGTTTACTAAAAGAGTATGTCATCCAAGAGAGACGATAAAAACTATTGGAATGGTCAAAGAGGTCATGATGAAACTTAAGGTTTGTTGATCGATTTACTTCATCAACTCATGCATTGAGTAGCACGACAAGTAAACGTTCCAAATTAAAAGTTACAGGCAGTCGACCTCAGTTTTTTTTTTTTTCAGATGACAGCAGCTGCGAGAGTTCATTTTTCATATTCATATTCATTTTCATTTATTTCGAGCAGTACAGCATATTTTACAACATAAATGACCTGCATACAACAAAAACTAATAAGGCAAATACTTTGAACAGGAGACATGCAGGTTCGATATTCAAATTAATTAATTCACACTCGAAAAGGAGAGGGAAGAAGAAAACGTATTTAATCTCACCCCCATTTCTCATCAATAACTTAACACAATGAGTTAAATACTTCCTCCTGTCTTTTAACATCAAACCAGGACAATTAACAAACAGGCCTATACCAGATTATAATAAACTTATTCCGCAGTATTTACATTATATAACCAAAGTGTGTGTGAAAATAGCAACAATGTATATTCATGGCAAGAACAACAATACCAGAAAGGTAATGGACAATACATACCAACTTAGTGAGGAACAACAAGCACACATCAACATTTTAAGACAGAAAATTGATTTAACATAAGTATTAAGACCCGCTCTCTTTATACTGTGACCAGACCATATGTTTATATAGCACTTTAAGTCTGTGGATATTTTGGCATTGCTTGTATTGGATATCCAGACTGTTCCAAAGTTTCACTCCACTTACAGACACACAAAAACTTTTATGCGTGGTTCGAACTTTAGGTAATTTGAAATCTCCATATCCTCTCAAATTGTGAAAAAAATGTTGTATATTACTTGGTAGTAATTTGTTGAATGCTTTGAATTAGATTATTGATGTATAATATTTTACAAGATCATGGATTTTTAATAGTTTTGACTGTGTGTTCTAGAAATCCAACCTTGTGAATGATTCACACTTCTCGTTTCTGTAATGTGACTAATGGATAAATTGTGCATTGGTAACTGTTTCCCCACACTTCAACACAATACGTGAAGCATGGGAGTACCAAGGAGCAGTATAAAGTACAGAGTGCATTTTCATCAAGGAGTAGTTTCACTTTATTTATAATTGAAAGGCTTTTGGAGATTTTTGTTTTTATGTGTCTGACGTGGGCTTTCCATGATAATTTACTGTCTATTATAACTCCTGAAAATGTATTCTCATCTACATTTTTAATATGGACACCTTCAATCATTATCTGTAGTTCTGAATTGGTTTTAGAATTTCCAAACATCATTGCCTTAGTCTCATTTAAATTTAATGATAATTTATTATTGTCCATCCACTTCTTCAGTTTATTTAATTCCTCATTTACCGTGTTTACAAGTTCATTATAATTATTACTTCTAAAGAATATGTTGGTGTCATCTGCAAAGAGTATGAGTTTTAGCGATTGAGATACATCAAATATGTCATTAATATAAACATTGAATAGTTTTGGTCCCAAAACGGACCCCTGGGGAGACCACAAGAAATGCCAAGATTTTTTGATGAATACAGTCCCATTTTAACATATTGTACCCTTCCTGTTAAGTAGCTTCTTAACCACTCCCCGGCAACCCCCCTAATACCATATAGTTTAAGTTTGTTGAGTAGGATTGAGTGATTGATTGTATCAAAAGCTTTTTTAAGATCGATAAAAATTCCAACAATATGTTTTTTTTGGTCCAGTGCGTTAGTGATTGCTTCAGTTTTATTTTGTTTTACAGTTATAATTTACTAAAATACGTAAACTTGCCACAGTATTAACTGTGGTTATAAAAGCCTCAAAACCAGCCACAACTCAGCCCTGAGCAGAGTGACCAATCAACGGACTGCAGTGTTTCTAGTTACACCCTTTAGTGCCAGCTCTGTGTGCTAGGTACCCCAACAAAGGGGTGACTAAAAATGAGGATGGCAAGAAACGGCTTCATTGGTACCATCCACAACTTTTTACAGTGGAAATGGAAAGAAATGCGTACCGAACTGAACTGAGCTGTACTGTACTGCTTGGTGCAACGAGGCTTTAAGGCCTGGTTCTCTCAGGTGGTGGTATTATCAAAATTGAAACCATTCATGTCCATGTAGTGGGCTGCAGTGGTCTGTCAGCTCATAAAATATAACATCTACCAACATAGGAAAGTGCTACAACAACACAGGTTCCTGTCCTGTCATGTAAGTAAAGCAAAGAGGAGTCTGAATCGAAACAGAAGGAGAGCCACAAAAAGAGTGTTTTTCTGCCCAGATAGGGCTTTGCATCAGGCAGCCAGAAAAACGACATAAAGTGTGAGAGAGAAACGGAGATAGAGCGGCATAGAAGAAGGAATAAAAGAGGAAAAGCGGTGCCTGTGTGCAAATGTGTGATAAAGCAACGGGTTGGGAGGGTAAAGAGATAGAGAGAGACATAGAGAGGGAGACAGGGACAGACAAGAGAGAGCGAGAGACAAAGGGAGAAGGGTTTCAGTTGCTCGAAACTCCATTTTCTCACAGTGACTGTGTTGTGTTGTGATGTGATGTGTGAGCAGAGATTAGCTCTATGAAACAACCTCTGTTGACTCAATTTATTGAATTTTACTGTTCTGAATACCAATAAAGAATATGATATTTACTCTGCAAACAGCAGAGCACTGGCTACACACTCAAGAGCTGCCGAGTGTGTGTGTGACTGAATAAGTATCTGTGTCATTTATTACAACACACACGCACACAGTCATAGGACATTGTGATCATGTAACAATTATGACAGCATTATCGTCAAGCATCTGTGTACTATATGTTTGCATTCACGCAAATAATTTGCTGATACACACGTTCGTGCAGACATTTGTGTTTAAGCATTATCTGCTTGTATGTCTTTCTGTCTGTCTGTGTATGTGTGCATGCATGCGTGTGTATGTGTTTGTGAGTGTGTGTACATGTGGTAATGCGCTGCTGCTCGGTCGTTTAGCTTGTTGACACTTTGGGGTCAGAGCCATGCAGGGTGAATGGTGTTGGCTGACAGCGTGGAACCTCTTCATTATCCAGCCATAATGTTCTCATCGCCGTCGGCTCCTCGGCTCCCTCCTCTCCCACGTCCCCTTGCTGCCACCAACCCCACACACACTGCCACCACCACCACCACCACCACCACCCTCCATCATTCTTCTTCTGCCCTTTTCCTATCCATCCCTCCCCTCCTCACCTGGCTATTTCCCTCCGTGCTGCTATTCATCGCTGTCGATTCATCCCCCAGCTCGCACCATGTCTTTTTTATTCTCCCTCTCTGTGCCTCTCTCTGTGTATCTGTTTCTCTCTCTCCCTCTCTCCATCTCTCTGACCCCATTCCACTGAAGTTATTACTTTTTTCTGTTTCATGCTTTCCTCTCTTCCTCTCATCATTTTTACCTTCATTTGACAATTTGCTCTGATTAATTGCCTTTACTGCTGTGACTTTTTGACAGAAACTATACTGCCAAAATAAAACCAGCTTTGCAAAAGTATTAAACAACATTTTTTATGCATTCAACCCCTGTCAAGGTGATAAATTACAGCATTTAGATACAAGGGGTATGAAAACACAGCACATAATGGCCAGCATTTATAATGTGTTCATTAAGTGGTTTAAAGACATGAACTGTGCAGTACCGGCTACAACAGTTCTGTTTGTTGCATGCCACAATACAAATGTATTAAAAGCAACAAAACAATGTACAGATAACTTTACTGTTCTTACCAGTTAAAGTTTGTTCTGTGGGTGGCACCAGAAAAAAAAAAAGCCAGGATTCTTTATCACCTAGCAGCAATGTGTTCAGAAAATGAATGCAAAGTACCAAGTGGAAAGTACCCAGCTGGCATCTGACTTCAGTATGACATCAGAAAGACGTTGGACTCTTGTGTTGGACAGACATAAAATTTTGGTTTGAATGGAAATTGGGTTGACAGTATTTTAAATGTCTAACGATGTCAGACTGTAATGTTTTGTGGACGTTAACACTATGACATTTGCAGCCATTCAGTCTTGTCGCCATAATTTACGACTTAATTTCATTATTCTATGTCAAGATTATGTTGGCATAAGATGTGTTATGTTTCATTTTGGTTACTCAACACAACTTAAAACCAACAAAATATCAACATCATTTGTCATCAGTATTCTATTGACACTGGCATTAGACGTTATCCTGACACTGGGTTTTGGTCACCTGATGTCACAACCTAAATTTAACCCCCACCCTGTGTCACGCTTCTTTTACACCAAAGGGAAGTTAAAAAATAAATTGGCAGATTAGTCATTACATATATATATTCTACCTATGCCAGTCCTCAATGCCTATGTGCAGTTTCACATAGATTGACCACGTCAGTGAGTAGAAAAACGTGGGACAGACAGAATGACTGACTGACAGAATGACACACTGACAGTTTCCGTGATTATGTACAGCATACCATACCATGACTTAGTCATACCAACAATTAGAAAAAAACAACAACATTGGTCCACAGGGGGAGCCACAGCGATCGGTCGCATTTTAGCCATTTTTAAGCATTTTTCTGTTGTTATAGCGCCACCCAGTTGCCAATTAGAGTTAAATTTCTCCAGTCACCTTGAGGCGTCCTGTTCTACATATCTACCAAGTTTAGTAAAAATCCATATGGCGGTTAGGCCTAGATAAGAAATGAGCTCTCTAGCGCCCCCATTTTGTTTGATGGGGTCAATAATGGAGGGGTCCCCTCAGATTATGTGTGGTCATATGCCTACAAAGTTGCGTGGTGATGGGTGAAACCCTTGAGATGTTATACACCTTTATGTGATGAGCCACGCCCTCCGCAATATTCATTGCCTTATAGAAGCTCAGTTTTAGTAAGTTTTCCAACTTTTGCCAAGAGGGAACTTTAGATATTGGTCCCTAGATTATGTTCACCCAGTTTCATGCAGATCGCTCAAACTTCCTAGGAAGAGATCCATTTGAAGTGTTTTTCAAAAAATTCAAAATGGCGGAAAATCTATATAAGCGGAAGTTATGGGTTCTTGAGGCAAATGTGTTCCTCATGAGGAGAGGCATCTCTGTGCAAAGTTTCATGTCTCTACGACATACGGGGCATGAGATATGCCCATTCAAAGTTTGCAATTTCAATCGGTTGCTATAGCGCCCCCCTTTGGCCAATTGATGTAATATTGCTTCATTCGCATCCTCCCATGACCCTCTACCACTGTGCCAAATTTCACATGGATTGACCAAGTCAGTGAGGAGAAAAATGTGGAACACACACACAGACACACCCACAGACAGACAGACAGACAGACAGAGTTTTCGTCATTATATAGTAAGATGTAGTAAGATAAGATATTAGTATTTTATGTATTTTTTCATGAAAAGAACATCTGTCGCTCGGAGTTACTGTCATTTCCACTACACTGTAATGTGTAATGTAAATTCAGTTTGTTTGTTTTTTTTTAGTTTCTTTTTTTTAGAGTTTGTTTATTTGGTGATTGCAGCAACAGTCATGTGACAGGAGAGCACATGGCTGAGGGACAGTTAGCTCCATGGAGGGAACTGTTTAAGAAGAAATCAAGGTCATTTTTGCTCAGTCATGAATAGGTTTATTGGCTATCATCTCCAAACAGCCCATATGTCCTTTGAAATTACAAATAATAAGAAAAACAGCATTTTATATGGTCTATTTTGTGTATATTTCATGTTTACACTAAAACAGACATTTGCAAGCTAACATTTCATGAGATTTAAAAAGAAATGTAACAAAATTCAATTCAATTCATTTTATTTATCCCCAAGGGGCAATTTAAAAGGGCATGACAGTAGCTAGTCAAATGCAGCTATTTCCGTCACTTTGTTAGCTACAATAGTAAAGACAAATAGTAATGAAAATATTTATTTTATTGAAAATATTGTATCAATACATTTCTCTAAATATGTGTTAGATTTTCAAAAGTGTCCAGACCAAAACAGACCATAGTTGAAAAATGACCCACAGGCATAATGTAAAATATAACATAAAATATTCTCAGTGGTTAACTGATTAGCAGTTAACTGTTGACATCCCTACTTTGTTTACAGTTGTGTTGACTAGAGAATACAGTTTAAAGACACCTTTACAGTACAGCTCTTCACTGTGGTCCAGTGGTTTTGCATAGAACCTAAATGGTGCTTTAGAGAGGTTTTTTTAAGGTTCAAACCGTTCTTTTGACACATTGGAGTCTCTGTGATTTACTCATTTTATATATATATTTATTTTATTTTTTTTACAAATGTTAATAAAAGGTTCCACTAACATGTACAGCCTGTGTGTCATGTTGAGTGTGATGTGTTGTAAGTGAGAATGTTCATCCCTCCGTGGTCTCTCTCTGTGTCTCTCTTTCAGGACTTTATCTGTCTTTCTCCAACCTTGGCCCTCCACTTTGATGTGGCTCTCCACTGCAGCCTGCACCACATCTCTTCCTCTCACATTTACCTGTCTGTTCCCCTTTCAAACATCTCTCCTGCCACACATTCTCCTCTCCTCAGCTCTGAGCCCTATTTTCTCTCACCCCTCTGCTTCTCATTCCTCTTTTGACTGCCAACTTGCCTCAGTCTCTGCTGCTTCATTCTTCGACCCTCCACTCCTCTCCCAGTCACTCAATACTTTCAATTTACTCTCCTCCTCTCTAATCTGCGACTCCATTCATCCCGTGCTCCCCTTCATTATCTCCCCCTATCGTCCTCCGCCTTCTGTCCTCCTCCCGCTGTCGGCTTGTCTGAAGGATGGATTCAAGGATCCTCTTTCTCCATGCACTCAATAGCTCATTTACTGTATGCTCCCACTGTTGAATGTGTGTCATATTGACACGTGACTTATTTTGTGCTTATTTGTCCCTTGCATAGCTGATTTTTTTGTGTGAATATCAGTGTGTTTAGGACATTGCAGTTAATAACTCCTAAAATGAAACAGTCCAATGTGTGTTATACTGGGACTGGGTCACAAGGTTTTCATATTATTCAAACACATTTTTTACCTTTAGGTAGACTAACTTAGGTTTACTCAAGTTATGTTTTAACTTGCTGAATTGACTTGAAAAGATGTAATTTACTCCACTTTAATAGCATAATTTCTCACCGTGGTCAGTTAGCCTGCCCTACAGGCGTGCTGTGTTTAAATGGCAACTTCAGAGACGTTCTTGTCCTCGAGTCTCACGAGTTGCAGGAATGGCAACTTCAGAGACGTTCTTGTCCTCGAGTCTCACGAGTTGCAGGCTAACTGACCATGGTGAGAAATTATGCTATAAAAGTGGAGTAAATTATGTCTTTTCAAGTCAATTTTGCATGCTGCAGCTTCAGGGCACTTGGATTACGACGGACGAGCCGTTCTGACGTTGTTGAAATGCATTAGCGGAGTTTTATTACATTTTCAAAATTATTTTGGACGTGGGTTATATGCACTTGAAGTGTATGGAAAAATCCGGCTAGCTGTCCTCCAATACTCCGGACAAGTTTTGTGGATTAAAAAACTACACTGGACTTCTTGTCGGCATGAGGGTCAGTAAGTACTGTCTGTATTTTCATTCTAAAGTGGTCATTAGGGTCCGGGCAGCTAAGCTGCCAGGACACTATTGTAATCCTAGGTATTCTTCTTCTTCTTCTTCTTTCTTCTTCTGAGGAAATCATACTTCCCATGGGTGAAAACTCACCAAACTTTGCACAAAGGTCCAGTCTCATGCCAGATATCCTCAGCTGTAAACTCAAGCCAATAG